>NW_027189171.1:1076466-1277943 GCF_040958095.1 Procambarus clarkii
AGCATACCGAAAGGGAAACTATGAGGAGATAAGAAAATGCCTAGCAGATATAGCATGGGAAACAGAGCTCAGGGAAAAGACGGCCCAAGATATAATGGAATACATCACGCAAAAATGCAAGGACGCAGCAAACAAGTTTGTCCCAGTCCAAAAGGAAAACAGTGAAATGAAGATGAGAAACCCATGGTTTAATCAGAGATGTAGGCTAGCTAAGCAGCAAAGTAAAAGGGCATGGAGAAACTATAGGAATAACAGGACACTGGAGAGCAGAGAAAGATACCAGAATGCCAGGAATGAATATGTCAGGATGAGAAGAGAGGCAGAAAGACAATACGAAAATGACATCGCAAGCAAGGCAAAGATTCAGCCTAAATTGCTGCATAACCACATCAGGAGAAAAACAACAGTAAAGGAACAGGTTATGAAATTAAGGATAGGGGCAGAAGGATTCACTACCAACGACAAGGAAGTGTGTGAGGAACTGAATAAGAAATTCCAAGAGGTCTTCACCTTAGAGCAAGGAGAAATCCCAGAGATAAGAGAGGGAATAGCTAACCAGGAACCACTGGAAGAGTTTCAGAATTCCAGCAGGGAAGTAAGGAAGTGTTTACTAGAATTGGATGTGACAAAGGCTACAGGCCCAGATGGAATCTCCCCTTGGATACTAAAGGAAGGAGCAGAAGAACTGTGCCTCCCGCTCTCCATGGTGTATAACAAATCACTGGCAACAGGGGAACTGCCAGAAATTTGGAAAGCAGCTAACGTAGTCCCGATATACAAGAAAGGGGATAGACAGGAGGCACTGAATTACAGACCAGTGTCCCTAACCTGCATACCATGCAAGATGATGGAGAAGATTGTGCGAAAAAGCTAGTGGAGCACCTGGAGCGAAAGAACTTTGTAACACAGCATCAACATGGATTCAGGGATGGCAGGTCCTGCCTCACAGGGTTACTTGAATTCTACGACCAGGCAACAAAAATAAGGCAAGAAAGAGAAGGGTGGGCAGACTGCATATTTTTGGATTGTCAGAAAGCCTTTGATACAGTGCCACACAAGAGGCTAGTGAAAAAACTAGAGATGCAGGCTGGAGTGAAAGGGAAGGTACTCCGTTGGATACAGGAGTACCTAAGTAACAGGAGACAATGTGTCAGTGTGAGGGGTGAGGTCTCAGATTGGCGAGACGTTACGAGTGGAGTACCGCAAGGGTCAGTCCTTGGACCTATACAGTTTCTGATATATGTAAATGATCTTCCAGAGGGTATAGAATCGTTTCTCTCAATGTTTGCCGATGATGCAAAAATTATGAGGAGGATTGAAACTGAGGACGATAGTAGGAGGCTACAAGATGACCTAGACAGACTGAGTGAATGGTCCAATAAATGGCTGTTGAAGTTCAACCCGAGTAAATGCAAAGTAATGAAACTAGGTGGTGGAAATAGGAGGCCAAACACAGGATACAGAATAGGAGATGAAGTACTTAATGAAACGAACCGAGGGAAAGATCTAGGAGTTGATATCACACCAAACCTGTCTCCTGAAGCCCACATAAAAAGAATAACGTCCTTGGCATATGCGAGGCTGGCTAACATCAGAACAGCGTTCAGGAACCTGTGTAAGGAATCATTCAGAGTCTTGTACACCACATATGTAAGAAAAATCCTGGAGTATGCGGCCCAGCATGGAGCCCGTACCTTGTCAAGCACAAGACGAAGCTGGAAAAAGTCCAAAGGTATGCCACTAGACTAGTCCCAGAACTAAGAGGCATGAGTTACGAGGAAAGGCTGCGGGAAATGCACCTTACGACACTGGAAGACAGAAGAGTAAGGGGAGACATGATCACAACCTACAAAATCCTCAGAGGAATCGACCGGGTAAACAAGGATAAACTATTCAACACTGGTGGGACACGAACAAGGGGACACAGGTGGAAACTGAGTACCCACATGAGCCACAGAGACGTTAAAAGGAACTTTTTCAGTGTCAGAGTAGTTAACGGATGGAATGCACTAGGCAGTGATGTGGTGGAGGCTGACTCCATACACAGTTTTAAATGTAGATATGATAGAGCCCAGTAGGCTCAGGAATCTGTACACCAGCTGATTGACAGTTGAGAGGCGGGACCAAAGAGCCAAAGCTCAACCCCCGCTAGCACAAATAGGTGAAATAGGTGAGTACACACACACACACACACACCTCCCCGCCTCTCTCTTTCTCCCCCTCTCTCACTCACCGCGTTTCTCCCTCACCCCCCTCTCTCCCTCTCCATCTCTCTCCCTCTCCTCTCTCCTCTCTCTCCCTCTCTCCTCCCTCTCTCTCTCCCTCCCTCCTCTCTCTGCATCTTCCCCACTCCCCTTCTACTTTCTACTCACTTCAGTGAGAGGGTCGGATCACCGCCATCCATCCATCTCACACACACAAACACATACACACACACGCGCGTGGACACACAAACACACGTACACCTGTGTGTTTGTCTTTCTCTCATCCTTCTCTCTTACCCCTCTCTCTCACCCCACTCTCTCTCCCCACTCTCTCACCCCTCTCTCTCACCCCACTCTCTCCGCTCTCTCTCGCACCACTCTCCCCCAAACTCTCCATGTCTCTCTCTCTGTTTCTCTCTCTCTTTCTCTCTCTATCGCTCTCTCTCTCTCTCTCTCTCTCTCTCTCTCTCTCTCTCTCTCTCTCTCTCTCTCTCTCTCTCTCTCTCTCTCTCTCTCTCTCTCTCTCTCTCTCTCTCTCTCTTTCTCTCTCTCTCTCTCTCTCTCTTTCTCTCTCTCTCTCTCTCTCTCTCTCCTCATCCCGCTCTGCCCTCCTGACAAATCCTATCACGGCACAACTATAGGAACAGGGGCAAGCATGACAGCCAGAGGTACCAGGGGAACAGGGAAAAGTCAAGGTGACGAAATGAAGGAAATGTTCTCCCAGTTTCTGGAGGACATCAAGAGTGAGATGCAAGAAATGATGCAGGAAATGAAGAACGAAATAAGCAGCCTGAAAAGAGAGCTTACAGCAGCAAAGGTGGAGATTAGAGCCCACAATGAGAATGGTATCGAGGCTGAGACTCAGAAAATCATCCAGGGAGAAGGTGGTAATAGAATTTTGGAAGAGAATGCCACAATAAAAGCAACCTTTGCAAAAATACTAAAAAAAATAACTTCTGAAGTAATGTCTGCAGTGATGAGGGTGGCTATGAAAGCAGCCACCTCACAGGAAGCAGCATGCTCCACTAGCCAGCTGATGGAAAGGAAAAGATCAGTGGTTGCTGTGGATATTAAAGAGCAGGAAGGCTCCAATAGGACAGAGTGAAATGACAAGGACAAAGCAGCAGTGAATGAAATACTGAAGGCACTAGACATGGAAGGGCTGAGCATAGCATTGAGAAGGTTTTCAGGCTAGGCTGGTACAACAAAGACCGAGACCGAGTGATAAAGATAGTGTTTGCAAACGAGAACACAGAGGAGAACATTCTATCAAGGAAGAACTACCTGAAAAATGTGGGAGAATTCAAAAATGTATTCCTCCAGAGAGATATGACGAGGGAGGAGAGAGCCATAGCGGCAGAAGCAAGGAAGAGGCATAGGGCGAGAGGGGAAAGCCAGGAAGTCACAGCTCCCAACACAACACCCCCAGGTGCGAGGGGGGAACCCACAACCAGCTACCCAGTAACACCAGAAGAGAGGACAACCCCGCCACCCTCCTCTGCATAGAAAACCCCCTATCCCAAACCCTCCCTGCCACCACTCAAATATTCAGCCGAATCTCCTTCCCCCCACACCCAATCCCCTCCCTTCTACCCCTCCCCTCCTCCCCACAAGTCCCCACTCCCCCCTTTCCTTTCTGTCCTCCCTCCCCTTTCACCCCATACCCTCCCTGTCCCTCCCCTTTCACCCCATACCCTCACTGTCCCTCCCCTTTCACCCCATACCCTCCCTGTCCCTCCCCCTTCTCTGGATCCCCCCGCCCCTCATCCCAGTATTCTCAGAGACCCTGTTATCCACCACACAGACACTCACACCCATGGAACAGCTTCCTCCATCGGCAGAACACTCACCAAGGAGGCGATTTAAGAAGGGACAGAAGAAAGGGAGCCTCAAGGCAATGTACACTAACATAGATGGAATTACAAATAAAGCAAATGAGCTTGGAGAATGGGTACTAGAGGAAAACCCAGACATAATAGCCCTCACAGAAACAAAGGTAACGAAAACGATAACAAATGCAGTGTTCCCACAAGACTATTATGTTAAGAGGAAAGAGAGGGAAGAAAGAGGTGGGGGTGGTGTAGCTCTGCTGGTAAAAAAAGGCTGGGATTTAGAGGAGATGGTTATTCAGGGCTGTGAATATTTCAGTGACTACATAGCAGGTACCATAACAACTGGAGGGAAAAAAATTATAGTCGTAGTCATATATAATCCACCACCAAATGACAGAAGACCCAGACAGGAATATGATAGAAACAACATGGCCACCATTAACATAATGGAAAGAGCAGCTTTTGTTGCTAGCTGGAATGGATCTGGACTACTAATTATGGGACACTTCAACCATGGGAAGATAGATTGGGAGAATGGAGACCCGCATGGAGGACCAGAAACATGGAGAGCTAAACTGCTGGACGTGGCAACAAGAAACTTTCTAAGCAGCACATCAAGGATCCAACAAGAATGAGAGGAGAAGATGAACCAGCAATGCTTGATTTGATATTTACCCTAAATGAGTGGGATATAAGGGAAGTTAAGATGGAAGCGCCCTTGGGAATGAGTGATCACAGTGTATTGAACTTTGAGTACCTGGTAGAGCTAGGAATTATCTCCCCCTAAAAAGAACTAGGAATCAAAAGGCTGGAATACCGAAAGGGGAATTATGAAGAGATGAGAAGTTTCCTAAGGGAAATACCTTGGAACACAGACCTCAGAGATTAGTCTGTACAAGATATGATGGACTTCGTCACGCAAAAGTGCCACGCAAAAAAAAGGAAAATTAAACCGGTTCATCCCGGCCCAAAGGGAAAAATCCGAGAAGCAACAGAAAAATCCATGGTATAATAGGGCATGTATTGAAGCGAAGAAACTGAACAATAGGGCGTGGAGGAACTTCTGGAATAAGAAAACACCAGAAAGCAAAGAGAGATACCAGAGAACCAGGAAAGAGTACGTCAGGGTGAGAAGAGAAGCAGAGAAAATTTATGAAAATGATATAGCAAACAAAGCCAAGACTGAACCAAAGCTACTCCACAGTCACATTAGAAGGAAAACAACAGTGAAAGAACAGGTATTGAAACTTCGAACAGGCGAGGACAGGTATACAGAGAATGACAAGGAGGTGTGTCAAGAACTCAACAAGAGGTTGCAAGAGGTCTTCACAATAGAACAAGGTGATGTCACTGTGCTAGGAGAAAGGGAGGTAAACCAGGCGGCCTTGGAAGAGTTCGAAATTACGAGAGAGGAGGTCAAGAGACACCTGCTGGATCTGGATGTTAGAAAGGCTGTTGGTCCAGACGGAATCTCATCATGGGTACTGAAAGTGTGTGCAGAGGCACTTTGCTTGCCACTCTCCATAGTGTATAGTAAGTCACTAGAGACGGGAGACCTACCAGAAATATGAAAGATGGCGAATGTGGTCCCAGTATACAAAAAGGGCGACAGGCAAGAGGCACTGAACTACAGGCCAGTGTTCTTGACTTGTATACCATGCAAGGTGATGGAGAAGTTCGTGAGAAAAAAACCTGGTAACACATCTGGAGAGAACGGACTTCGTGACAAATCGCCAACATGGGTTCAGGGAAGGTAAATCTTGCCTAACTGGCTTAATAGAATTCTACGCCCAGGTGACAAAGATTAAGCAAGAAAGAGAAGGCTGGTCAGACTGTATTTTCTTGGATTGTCGGAGAGCCTTTGACACAGTACCGCATAAGAGGTTGGTACATAAGCTGGAGAGACTGGCAGGTGTAGCTGGGAAGGTGCTCCAGTGAATAAGGAAGTACCTGAGCAACATGAAGCAGAGATTTACGGTGAGGGGTGAGACCTCAGATTGGCGTGAAGTCACCAGTGGAGTCCCATAGGGCTCTGGACTCGGTCCTATCTTGTTTCTGATGTATGTAAATTATCTCCAGGAGGGTATAGATTCATTTCTCTCAATGTTTGCGGACAATGCCAAAATAATGAGAAGGATTAAGACAGTGGAGGACTGCTTGAGGCTTCAAGAAGGCCTAGACAAGCTGAAGGAATGGTCAAACAAATGGTTGTTAGTGTTTAACCCAAGCAAATGTAATGTCATGAAGATAGGTGCAGGGAGCAGGAGGCCAGATACAAGGTACCATCTGGGAGATGAAATACTTCAAGAGTCAGAGAAAGAAAAAGACTTGGGGGTTGATATCACTCCAGACTTGTCTCCTGCAGCCCATATCAAGAGGATAACATCAGCGGCATATGCCAGGTTGGCTAACATAAGAACGGCATTCAGAAACTTGTGTAAGGAATCATTCAGAACTTTGTATACCACATATGTTAGGCCAATCCTGGAGTATGCAGCCCCAGCATGGAGTCCATATCTAGTCAAGGATAAGACAAAACTGGAAAAGGTTCAAAGGTTTGCCACCAGACTAGTACCCGAGCTGAGAGGTATGAGCTACAAGGAAAGACTACGGGAATTAAACCTCACTTCGCTGGAAGACAGAAGAGTTTGGGGGGGGCATGATCACCACATTCAAGATTCTGAAGGGAATTGATTGGGTAGATAATGACAGTCTATTTAACACAAGGGGCACACGCATTAGGGGACACAGGTGGAAACTGAGTGCCTAAATGAGCCACAGAGATATTAGAAAGAACTTTTTTAGTGTCAGAGTGGTTGACAAATGGAATGCATTAGGGAGTGATGTGGTGGAGGCTGACTCCATACACAGTTTCAAGTGTAGATATGATAGAACCCAATAAGCTCAGGAACCTGTGCACCTGTTGATTGACGGCTGAGATGCGGGATCAAAGAGCTAAAGCTCAACCCCGGCAAGCACAACTAGATGAGTACATTGGATTGGAGAACTGGAATTGTAAACAAACATGGCAGAGAGCAGACGTAACACAGTGGGAGGAGGAGAACAAGATGTCTCGCCTGAGGAGGCACTCGTTCAAATGTTGAGTGAAATCAGGATGGAACAACAGTTAATAAGGGAAATGGTAGCCAACCTGCAGGATGAACTGATTGTGGCAGAGGAGGAGATTAAAAGCCTGAACGAGAATTCCCATTATCAGCCACTAACCAGCCCTCAGGAAGATGGTAATGTATCTATAGAAGGGACTTCTACATTACAACCCACATTTGCAGATATACTTAGAAGGACCCCGGAAGTGGTCTCTGCAGTAAAGGAAATTGCCATGAAAGTTGCTACTTCTCAGGAAGCAGCAAGATGTACTAGGTGACTGATAGAGAGGAAAAGAGCAGTAGTCGTAGTAGGTATTTGGGAGCAAATAGGGACCACTCCAAGGGTGAGGAGAGATATTGGCAAAGCCACATTCAAAAAGATCCTTGAAGGAGTACAGATGGAGGGGAGAAGATTGAATATAGAAAAGGTTTTCAGGCTTGGCCGGTACAACAAGGACAAAGATCAATTGATAAAAGTGGTTTTCAAAAACGAGAACACAAAAGAGGAAATTTTAGCAAAGTAGAGCAGCCTACTCAATGTGCAGAAGTTCAAAAAGGTATTCCTGCAGAGGAATATGACTAGGGAGGAGAGAAAGGGCAGCAGCAGCAAGGAAGGCATGCAAGGAGAGGGAAAGGAATCAGGGAACCACAACCCAGAACCCTAGGATCCCAGAAGGGAGTGGGGATCCCTCCACAGGCAATTCAAAAGCCCCAGTGGGAGGAGGATCACACCCTTCTCCCAACCAATAGGTGCCCTACCTACCCTAGACCCTATACTCCTCCCCCCACCCTAAGCGCTCCCTTCTCCCCCACCCCCTATCCCCACCTTTCTTCCCCACCCTGCCAAGCCCTCCCTCCCTTTCTTCCTATCTCCCCAAACCCTCCCTTCTCCTCCACCCCTCCATGCCCTCATTTCGCCCCTACCCTATCCAAACCAGATCCTCCCAGCCCCCCCACAACCCAGGTCCCCCTCACTCTCAGCCCCCCCTCACAACCTAGGGGGGCCCTCCCCCCTTCTCCCCTCCCCCACCAAGACCCTTCATGTTTACCTACTCCAGTGGAAGCAACAGAAACTGGGGATGGACAGAAAAGAGTCAGCTTCAAGGAGATGTACATGAACATAAATGGGATTACAAGCAAGGCGAGTGAATTTAGGGAAAGAGCACAAGACGTAAACCCAGATGTAACTGGAATCACAGAAACAAAACTCTCATGAATCATAACAAATACGGTGTTCCCCCAGGATTACACTGTAATAAGGAAAGAGAGGGAGGGAAGGGGAGGAGGCAGAGTGGCCTTACACATGAGAAAGGAATGGAGTTTCAAAGAGATGGTTTTCCCAGGCTGAGAAGGGTCACATGGCAGTTAATAACATAATTGAAAGGGCAGCCTCTGCTGCCTATAGAAATCGATCCCATCTGCTCGTCATGGGGGACTTCAATCACGGAAGGATAGACTGGGAGAACAAGGAACCACACGGAGGAGAGCATACATTGAGAGCCAAACTAGTGGAGGTGGCGACAAGAAACTTTCTAAGCCAACATGTCAGGGAACCCACTAGGATGAGGGGAAACGATGAACCAGCGAGACTCTACCTAGTCTTCACTCTGAATGACTCTGACATAAGGGAAATTGCCTTCGAGGCCCCAATAGGAATGAACGATCACAGTGTACTGACGTTTTAGTATCAGGTCGAAGAACGACTAGAGTACTCGAGAATGGGAACTGAAAGCAAAAGGCTGGCATTCCGTAAGGGAAATTACTAGGATATAAGAAAATTCCTAATGGATGTAACATGGGAAGCAGAGCTAAGGGAAAAGACGGCCCAAGACATGATGGAATACATCACACATAAGTGCAAGGAGGCAGCAGAAATGTTTATCCTGGCCCAAAAGATAAAAACTGAAATGCAGATTAGAAACCTATGGTTTAATCAGAGATGTAAGCTAGCTAAGCAACAAAGCAAAAGAGCATGGAGAAACTAAAAATAGCAGGACACTTGAGAGCAGAGAAGGTTACCAGAGAGCCAGGAATGAATACATCAGGGTGAGAAGAGAAGCAAAGGGGCAATATGAACACGACATAGCAAGCAAGACTAAGACCCAACCCAAATTGCTGCACAGCCATATCAGGAGAAAGACAACAGTGAAGGAGCAGGTAATGAAACTGAGGATAGGGGCAGACAGATTCACTACAAAGGACAAAGAAGTGTGCGAGGAACTCAATATGAAATTCCAGGAAGTCTTCACATTAGAGCAAGGAGAAGGTCCAGAGATAAGAGATGGAATAATTAACTAGGCACCAGTAGAGGAATTTGAGATTACCAGTGGAGATGTAAGGAAGCTATTGCTAGAGATGGATGTGACAAAGGCTATAGGCCCGGATGGAATATCACTATGAATACTAAATGAAGGAGCAGTAGCACTGTGCCTGCCACTCTCCATGGTGTATAACAAATCACTGGTAACAGGTGAATTGCCAGAAATTTGGAAGGCGGCAAACGTGATCTTGATATACAAGAAGGGGGATAGACAGAAGGCACTGAACTACAGGTCAGTGTCCCTAACTTGCATGCCATGCAAGCTAATGGAGAAAATTGTGCGAAAAAAGCTAGTCGAGCATCTGGAGCGAAGAAACTTTGTCACAACACCAACATGGTTTCAGGGATGGTAAGTCATGCCTCACAGGATTAATTGATTTCTATAATCAGGCGACAAGAATCAAGCAAGAAAGAGAGGGGTGGGCAGACTGCATATTTTTGGATTGCTAGAAAGTCTTTGACACAGTCCCACATCAGAGACTAGTGCGAAAACTGGAGATGCGGGCAGGAGTGAAAGGGAAGGTACTCCATTGGATAAGGGAGTTCCTAAATAACAGAAGACAGCGAGTCACTGTGCGAGGTGAGGTATCAGATTGGTGTGACGTCATCAGTGGGGTACCGCAGGGTTCTGTCCTTATACCCATACTGTTTCTTATATATGTAAATAATCTTCCAGATGGTATAGAATCATTCCTCTCATTGTTTGATGATGATGCAAAAATTATGAGGAGGATTAAGACGGAGGAAGACAGTATGAGACTACAAGATGACATAGACAGACTGCATGAATGGTCTAACAAATGGCTACTAAAGTTGAACCCGAGTAAATGTAAGGTAATGAAACTAGACAGTGGAAACAGGACGCCAGACACAGAATACAGAATGGGAGATGAAGTCTTTATGAAACGGACAGAGAGAAGGATCTAGTTGATATCACACCAACCCTGTCACCCGAAATTCACATTAAAAGAATAACATCGGCGGCATATGCGAGACTGGCTAACATCAGAACCGCCTTCAGGAACCTGTGTAAGGAATCAATCAGAACCTTGTATACCATATATGTAAGACCAATCCTGGAGTATGCTGCCCCTGCATGGGGCACGTACCTTGTTAAGCACAAGACGAAGCTTGAAAAAGTTCAGAGATATGCCACTAGGCTAGTCCCAGAACTAAGAGGCATGAGTTACGAAGAAAGGCTGCGAGAAATGCACCTCACGAATGTAGAAGACAGAAGAGTGAGGGGAGACATGATCACTACCTACAAAATTCTTAGAGGAATTGACAGGATAGATAAAGAATTTTTTTTTAACACGGGTGGTACGCGGACAAGGGGACACAGGTGAAAAATGAGTACCCAAATGAGCCACAGGGACGTTAGAAAGAACTTTTTCAGTGTCAGAGTAGTTAACAGATGGAATTCATTAGGCAATGATGTGGTGGAGGCTGACTCCATACACAGTTTCATATGTAGATGTGATAGAGCCCAATAGGCTCAGGAATCTGTACATCAGTTGATTGACAGTTGAGAGGCGGGACCAAAGAGCCAGAGCTCAACCCCCGCAAGCACAATTAGGTGAGTACATAGAGTCAACAAACGACACCATCTCTCCCTCCCTCCTCATAAAGATTCCTCCTCCCATCATACTGCGCACATCGCTAATTCTCACCACAATCCTGCTATTTTCAGAATCCCGGTCACTAAATCCTGTAAATGAATATTTTTCCACAAGTTTATTTTGTAATGGAACATGAGAAGTTGTTTGAAGATTCACAGATGGACGAAACAATGACAGTGTGCTGTGGCTAGCGCTGTAAACATCTTGAACAGCATTGAGTTCACTGATATCTGAACATTGAACACAGTCTTTATCACAGTCAGGCCCTTCTGTAATACTATCATGGCTAAATAATGTCAATTACATATATATTTTGACATTTTTAGACGATGCTGTGGTCACAAGGCGAACAACAGTACTGTTGGCTCAGGCTGTGTGCGCTTGCCTTGGTTGCTCACTCAAAACTGAGGCCTTCACACCCGTGAATGTTGCCCACGATTTTTTTAAATAGTGTCTGTTTACTAGAGCCCTGATGAAGCGGATGTGAACCCCTGTGTAGCCGCGGGACTTTTAAATCTTATGAAGTACTCCCAACCATTCAGAGCTATGGTGCACCGTCCTGGAATAGTGACTCACCCCAGCTATAAATTTATTGCGCCTTTTAAGGTTTAAGGGTTTAATTCACACTACTATTTGTTAGTTTAGAACTATATACCCTCAGCTGTTTGTAGTGTGAGAACTGATCTTCCAGCATCGGACTTGGTCCGCCACATGTGATCAATCATGAGCAGGTATTAATTGCGACAATCTAATCCTGGTGTGTCGCAGCTCAACTAATTTCTGGTGTGCTCACAATATACCTGGGGAAATGTTACAACGTAACATCTACCAAGAACAGATATACTTCAATTGTAGCACATAAAGAATATTAGAGACTCTTATCCTTGTGGGGTTGTGTTATCATGCCTTGGGACGATTAATACTAGATTCAGGAAATATCTGGCAAATAAATCTGAGCTAATAAACTAACCTAACTGTGGCCCCTTCCTCCTGTTATGCAAGTGGCGCAAACTCATAGAGACTACATTCCTTTGTTGTAAGTCACGCTGCTAACTAGAATTTGCAGGAGGAAATTTGTGTTGTAAAAGGGCCGTTTGTGGGCTCAAGTTTCACCAAAACACTCTCCTTGCAGTGCCTTTGTTTACAATGGCCGGTTTACAATAATCACATTAATATGGTAGTCATCCAGGGGAACCTTTCCTGGCTGTGTAGTTACATTAACATGGTGGTCATCCAGTGGAACATTGCCTGGCTGTGTGGTCACATTAACATGGTAGTCATCCAGTGGAACATTGCCTGGCTGTGTGGTCACATTAACATGGTAGTCATCCAGTGGAACATTGCCTGGCTGTGTGGTCACATTAACATGGTGGTCATCCAGTGGAACATTGCCTGGCTGTGTGGTCACATTAACATGGTAGTCATCCAGTGGAACATTGCCTGGCTGTGTGGTCACATTAACATGGTGGTCATCCAGTGGAACATTGCCTGGCTGTGTGGTCACATTAACATGGTGGTCATCCAGTGGAACATTGCCTGGCTGTGTACTCACCTAGTTGTGCTTGTGAGGGTTGAGCTCTGGCTCTTTGGTCCCGCCTCTCAACCGTCAATCAACAGGTGTACAGATTCCTGAGCCTATTGGGCTCTATAATATCTACACTTGAAACTGTATATGGAGTCAGCCTCTACCACATTACTTCGTAATGCATTCCATTTGTCAACCACTCTGACACTAAAAAAGTTCTTTCTAATATCTCTGTGGCTCATTTGGGCACTCAGTTTCCACATGTGTCCCCTAGTGCGTGTGCCCCTTGTGTTAAATAGCCTGTCTTTATCAACTCTGTCGATTCCCTTGAGAATCTTAAATGTGGTGATCATATCCCCCCTAACTCTTCTGTCTTCCAACGAAGTCAGGTTTAATTCCCGTAGTCTCTCCTTGTAGCTCATACCTCTCAGCTCGTGTACTAGTCTGGTGGCAAACCTTTGAACCTTTTCTAGTTTAGTCTTATGCTTGACTAGATATGGGCTCCATGCTGGAGCCGCATACTACAGGATTGGTCTAACATATGTGGTATATAATGTTCCGAAAGATTCCTTGCACAAGTTTCTAAAGGCCGTTCTTATGTTAGCCAACCTGGCATACGCTGCTGATGCTATCCTCTTGTTATGAGCTTCAGGGGACAGGTCTGGCGTGATATCAACCCCCAGGTCTTTCTCTCTCTCTGACTCCTGAAGTATTTCATCTCCCAAATAATACCTTGTACCTGGTCTCCTGCAACCTACCCCTATCTTCATTACATTACATTTGCTTGGGTTAAACTCTAACAGTCATTTGTTCGACCTTTCCTGCAGCTTGTCCAGGTCTTCTTGAAGCCTCAAGCTGTCCTCCTCTGTCTTAATCCTTCTCATAATTTTGGCGTCGTCAGCAAACATTGAGAGGAATGAGTCTATACCCTCTGGGAGATCATTTACGTATATCAGCAACAGGATAGGTCCAAGTACTGAGCCCCGTGGGACTCCACTGGTGACTTCACACCATTTTGAGGTCTCACCCCTCAATGTAACTCTCTGCTTCCTATTGCTTAGGTACTCCCTTATCCACTGGAGCGCCCTACCAGTTACTCTTGCCTGTTTCTCTTGCTTATGCATCAACCTTTTATGGGGTACTGTGTCAAAGGCTTTCCGCCAGTCCAAAAAAATGCAGTCCGCCCACCCTTCTCTTTCTTGCTTAATCTTTTTCACCTGATCGTAGAATTCTATCAACCCTGTAAGGCAAGATTTACCCTCCCTGAACCCATGTTGATGGGTTGTCACGAAGTCTCTTCTCTCCAGATGTGTTACTAGGTTTTTTCTCACAATCTTCTCCATCACCTTGCATGGTATACAAGTTAAGGACACTGGCCTGTAGTTCAGTGCCTCCTGTCTGTCACCCTTTTTGTATATTGGTACTACATTAGCGGTCTTCCATATTTCTGGAAGGTCCCCCGTTTCCAGTGACCTACTATACACTATGGAGAGTGGCAAGCAAAGTGCTCCTGCACACTCTTTCAATACCCATGGCGAGATTCCATCCGGCCCAACAGCTTTTCTCACATCCAGCTCCAATAGGTGCTTCTTGACCTCATCTCTTGTAATTTCGAACCTTTCCAAGGTAACCTGGTTTGCTGCCACCTCTCCTAGCGCCGCGACATCTCCCTGTTCTATTGTAAAGACCTCCTGGAACCTTTTGTTGAGTTCTTCACACACCTCTTTGTCATTCTCTGTGTACCTGTCCTCCCCCACCCATAAGTTTCATCACCTGTTCCTTCACTGTTGTCCTTGTCCTGATGTGACTGTGTAGTAGCTTTGGTTCGGTCTTGGCTTTATTAGCTATATCATTTTCATACCTTTTCTCAGCTGCTCTTCTCACACTAACATACTCGTTCCTGGTTCTATGGTATCTCTCTCTACTTTCCGGTGTTCTGTTATTACGGAAGTTCCTCCATGCCCTTTTGTTCAGCTCCTTTGCTTTCATACATTCCTTATTAAACCACGGATTCTTCCTTTGCTTCTCTGCTTTTTCCTGTTGGGCTGGGACAAACCTGCTTACAGCCTCCTGACATTTTTGGGTGACATAGTCCATCATGTCTTGTACAGACTTGGTTCCGAGTTCTGTGTCCCAATGTATATCCCTTAGGAATTTATTCATCTGCTCATTGTTTCCCTTTCGGTACGCCAGACCTTTGTATCCCAGTTCTTTTTTGGGGGTAATAATTCCTAGCTCAACCAGGTACTCAAATCTCAATTCACTGTGATCACTCATTCCCCAGGAGGCTTCCAACTCACCTTCTCTTATATCCGACTCATTTAGGGTAAATATCAGATCAAGCAAGGCTGGTTCATCCCCTCCTCTCATTCTTGTCGGTCCCTTGACGTGTTGACTTAGAAAGTTTCTTGTTGCCACATCCAGCAGCTTAGCTCTCCATGTGTCTGGTCCTCCATGTGAGTCTCTGTTCCCCCAATCTAACTTACCATGGTTGAAGTCTCCCATGATTAGTAGTCTGGATCCGTTCCTGCTAGCCACAGAAGCTGCTCTCTCTATTATGTCAATGGTAGCCAAGTTGTTTCTATCATATTCCTGTCTAGGTCTTCTGTCGTTCGGTGGGGGGTTATATGTGACTACTACTATAATTTTCTGTCCTCCAGTTGCTATGGTGCCTAATATATAGTCACTGAAACCTTCACAGTTCTGAATTTCCAAATCTTCAAAACTCCAACCTTCTCTTATTAGCAAAGCTACACTACCTCCACCTCTCCCTTCTCTCTCTTTGCTCACTACCTGGTAGCCCTGTGGAAACACTGCATTTGTTGTGGTTTTCACTACCTTTGTTTCTGTGAGTGCTATTATATCTGGGTTTTCTTCTAGTGCCCATTTTCGAGTTCACTTGTTTTATTTGTAATCTCATCTATGTTACTGTACATTGCCTTGAAGCTCACTTTCTTCTGTCCATTTTCTTGCCCCCTTCTTGGCGAGCATTCTACCCATGTGAAAAGCTGTTCCCTGGCTGAGAAGATCTGTGAGGTGGTTTGCAGGGTTTCAGAGAATTTTGGGGTGGGGGGTAGGGGTTGAAGGGAAGGGGGGACAGGTAGGGTGTGGGTTAAGGAGATTGGGGAGGATACGGGGTGAGGAGGGATAGGGAGGGTATGGGATGAAGGGGGAGGGTGGACAAGGGGGAGGGGGAAGGCGGGAGGGGGGACATGGTGGGAATGGGGTAGGGGTGACAGGGTCAGAATGAGGAGGGGGGAGGGAGGGAGGGTTGTGTGATCATTTGGGTGGGGGGCAGGTAGGGTGATGGGAAGGGAGGGTTTCTATGCAGAGGGGGTGGTGGTGTTGCCCTCCCCTCTGGTGTTGCTAGGATGCTGGCTTTGGGTTCCCCTCTTTTCTCTGGGACTGTTGTGTTGGGGGCTGCGATTTCCTGGTTTACTTCTCTCTCCCTGCGCTTCCTCTTTGCCTCTGATGCCCTGACTCTCTCCTCCTTCGTCCTGTCACTGTGCAGGAATACTTTTTTGTATCCCTCCACATACTGCAGACGACTCTTCTTTTCCAGAATATCCTCCTTCGTGGCTTCGTTTGTAAACACCACCTTTACAAGTCGGTTTCTGTCCTTGTTGTACTGTAACACGGGGAGGGTGTTCTCTAATTATCTTTCCTTCTTCTCCCCCCTCTACCTGTATTCTTACTTTTTATTTTCTACAAGGGACTCCAAAACTTTTACTAAAACCAACTCCACGCCACGTGGTCCTAAGACGATTGACCGACTTAGGATTCTACAACACGTATGACGTGACATAGGCTTTGAGCAAAACCCTAGAGTCGCCTCCGCCGCCACCACCAGACCAGTAACACTGAGCAATGATCGAGGTCTGGATCGATCATGCTAATTAATCAACCTTGGGGCTTGATCCCCACTATAACCGATACCCTTAAAGATCTTAAGTGTGGAATTAATTAAACGGGAATGATGACTTCCGATGCGATGTTAGAATCGGCGCCCAATTCAACTCTGCCTCGTGTGGACCACGTGACCAGGACAAATTCATATACCTCTAACAAACACATGGAAATAATAAAAATGCAGAATATTAACTAATTAATTTATTAAAAGAAAAACTAAAACAAAATCTAAATTGTTATCACTCCCTACTTGACCAGAACGGCAATGAATTGACTATCCTTATAAGAACTCATAAAGCAACTCTACCTTGGGTGACCAGCTCAGATGTTGGGGCTGGTCTTGGGAGAGGAAAGATGGTTGACCTCCCCCAGTTGATCTCGAGTCCACTCTGATCTCTCCTCTCTCTGATGCTCCAAGAGCCCAGAGCAGAGTATTGTTCCGCATAGTCTAAGTTTTACCAAGTTACTAGCAAGGCTCAAGTTTAACAATTAACCTGTTTGTACTGAATTGATCCAGACTGGTTGAATTATTTTACTGAAGTTAAATTACACAAGCATCTAACGGCAAAGCTGTTCCCAATCCCCAAAATGGTTATTTGAACTTTGAGAAATAGTGGACATGTCAACTCTGATGACCTACGACCGTTATGTCACTCCGCCTTACAACTTAGATCTGATTCGTGACGTTACTGATGGTGACTTAACTCAATAATTAGAATACTTCTTGGTACTATAACCAGGAATATTATACAATACCATTTTAATACAAAAATGAATAAAGGCTAATTTCTCTAAATAAGTGAATACTATAGAATGGTTCATTATACGCAACTATGAACAGAGACGCCCGCCATTTGTGACTCAGACCTGCTAATCCCCAGAGGAATGTGCGTTGTTGAGGTCAGGTCCCTACACGAAACTTCTGGAACCTTCTGGAATAATTCTTACAACAGCCTAGTTTGTTACAACCCCCCCCCCCCCCCCCGCACAAGCACTTAGTAAACCTTGTTAATTTGTTAAAAATAACGAGGTTTAGTATCCAAATCCACAATTCAACTCAAGCCACAAACAAAAGCTAACCTAACTAATAAAATTTGACAATTAATTGTGTCCAACATCAACATGTTTAAATTCATAACTTTCTCAGCTGTCAACTGACAGCAATCCTCCAACATCAGGAAACATACATCCTATCCTTACTGACATAGCTAAATAACATTTCCCTACTCTATCATCAAAGACTAGCTATTGAAATCTCTTGGCTCTTCACTAGCCAAGTTCATGTGTCCTCTAGAGCCGGCCACACCGTGCTCAACCATAACACAAAGTTAACTTCAGACTGAACTTTCAGTCATCCGAGAGCGTACTACTGAACTATCAAGTTCACCTCCGTGTACTGACCACTCCCCATCAATGTCAACCTTGACATGCTAAGGAACACACCTAACGTTTATTGCATGTATCTAAAAATATAAACAAAAATTCCTATACTATATCACAGGTTTCAGCTGACTGTACAGCCAAGTGTCCGCACTCACTGTAAGAGTGTCAATGTTTATATTGGTCCGCCTCTCCTGTGTTCAAACATTCTGCAAAAGTATCACAACATAATTATCCATAACCGTTTGTTCTGGGCTGGGACAATTAAACAGGGGCTTCGATGTTAATCAATGACCAATTTATAGAGTAAAATTTTCATATATTATACCAGAATTATTTTAAATCTGTTTTTCAACATTTAAAAAGTATTGTGATTCTAACTCTGTTTTTCAATATTTAAACAAAAGTGTCCAGATATTCTTTACACAGATGTTCAGAGCCCACTTTGTTGTTTGTATCAATTGTTCATATTGAGTAATCGAGAAAAAAAATCGATGCTGCTGGATGCTGAATGTAGTCGCTGACGATGACGATGTCGATCTTGCTTCTCCCCATGTGTAGACATCAATACCTGGTCCTCTTGTACTCCCATCCTGTACTCTTGAATGACGACAGAGTGTAGTAGAGCGGGGTGCCAAGTGACAGCTGTAGAATACTGTTACTTCGGCCATTAATCTTGCTCTCGACAGTCCACACGCCTTCATACCAATCACAGTTCACACGGCAGTCTTGATGTTAAACTTGACGGCGCAGATGACCACAGCAGAGCAGGACTGGATGTACCAACAGTGTCTCGTAACAGGAGTGGTGTCAGAAGGTCGTAGAGGCGGGTTGCTTGTCTGCAGAACTGGTGAATCTCGTCTTCCATCATTGCTCACGTCATCTCAGGCGTTTCTTAATGTCGCCAGGTTACTAGGCCGTAAACACCAACTCTGTATACCCTCGTACCGCCGACTTTAGGCCAAAGGAGACAATTTTGCGACCTTCTATTGGCGAGTCCCGGTACTCTGTAGGGAAACCGTGCCTTCCACCTGTGACCGCCTTACTTCCGCTTTCTTCTTACTTCAGATGACGTAATCCTTAATCTTCCGGCGAAAAAAAAAAAAAAAAAACGCTGCCACCATTGTAACATGGGGAGGGTGTTCTCTAATTATCTTTCCTTCTTCTCCCCCCTCTACCTGTATTCTTACTTTTTATTCTCTACAAGGGACTCCAAAACTTTTACTAAAACCAACTCCACGCCACGTGGTCCTAAGACGATTGACCGACTTAGGATTCTACAACCCGTATGACGTGACATAGGCTTTGAGCAAAACCCTAGAGTCGCCTCCGCCGCCACCACCAGACCAGTAACACTGAACAATGATCGAGATCTGGATCGATCATGCTAATTAATCAACCTTGGGGCTTGATCCCCACTATAACCGATACCCTTAAAGATCTTAAGTGTGGAATTAATTAAACGGGAATGATGACTTCCGATGCGATGTTAGAATCGGCGCCCAATTCAACTCTGCCTCGTGTGGGCCACGTGACCAGGACAAATTCATAAACCTCTAACAAACACATGGAAATAATAAAAATGCAGAATATTAACTAATTAATTTATTAAAAGAAAAACTAAAACAAAATCTAAATAGTTATCACTCCCTACTTGACCTGAACGGCAATGAATTGACTATCCTTATAAGAACTCATAAAGCAACTCTACATTGGGCGACCAGCTCAGATGTTGGGGTTGGTCTTGGGAGAGGAAAGATGGTTGACCTCCCCCAGTTGATCTCGAGTCCACTCTGATCTCTCCTCTCTCTGATGCTCCAGGAGCCCAGAGCAGAGTATTGTTCCGCATAGTCTAAGTTTTACCATGTTACTAGCAAGGCTTAAGTTTAACAATTAACCTGTTTGTACTGAATTGATCCAGACTGGTTGAATTATTTTACTGAAGTTAAATTACACAAGCATCTAACGGGAAAGCTGTTCCCGATCCCCAAAATGGTTATTTGAACTTTGAGAAATAGTGGACATGTCAACTCTGATGACCTACGACCGCCAGGTCACTCCGCCTTACAACTTAGATCTGATTCGTGACGTCACTGATGGTGACTTAACTCAATAATTAGAATACTTCTTGGTACTATAACCAGGAATATTATACAATACCATTTTAATACAAAATGAATAAAGGCTAATTTCTCTAAATAAGTGAATACTATAGAATGGTTCATTATACGCAACTATGAACAGAGACGCCCGCCATTTGTGACTCAGACCTGCTAATCCCCAGAGGAATGTGCGTTGTTGAGGTCAGGTCCCTACACGAAACTTCTGGAACCTTCTGAAATAATTCTTACAACAGCCTAGTTTGTTACAGTACCAGCCCAACCTGAAAACGTTCTCAATGTTTTGTTCAGCCCCTTCCATCTGTAACCCCTTCAGTAGCCCATGTACTGCCTCTCTATCCTTGCTATTCCATTCCTGCCTGTTGGATCCTTCCTGTTCTTTGATGCCTACAACTACCACTGATCTTTTTCTCTCCAGCAGCTGACTGGTGCACCTTGCTGCTTCCTGTGAGGTAGCTGCTTGCATGGCTACCTCCCTTACTGTGTCCATTGCTTCTGGGCTCTTGCTCAGTCTTTCTGCAAATGTTTCAGGTACAGAGGCATTTCCTTCCAATATAACATTCCCAATGTTAATGTGTGGTCACATTAACATGGTGGTCATCAAGTGGAACATTTCCTGGCTGTGTGTTCCACACAGCCAGGAAATGGCTGCTAATCCCCAGAGGAATGTGCGTTGTTGAGGTCAGGTCCCTACACGAAACTTCTGGAACCTTCTGAAATAATTCTTACAACAGCCTAGTTTGTTACAGTACCAGCCCAACCTGAAAACGTTCTCAATGTTTTGTTCAGCCCCTTCCATCTGTAACCCCTTCAGTAGCCCATGTACTGCCTCTCTATCCTTGCTATTCCATTCCTGCCTGTTGGATCCTTCCTGTTCTTTGATGCCTACAACTACCACTGATCTTTTTCTCTCCAGCAGCTGACTGGTGCACCTTGCTGCTTCCTGTGAGGTAGCTGCTTGCATGGCTACCTCCCTTACTGTGTCCATTGCTTCTGGGCTCTTGCTCAGTCTTTCTGCAAATGTTTCAGGTACAGAGGCATTTCCTTCCAATATAACATTCCCAATGTTAATGTGTGGTCACATTAACATGGTGGTCATCAAGTGGAACATTTCTTGGCTGTGTGGTCACATTAACATGGAAGTCATCCAGTGGAACATTCTCTGGTTGTGTGGTCATATTAACATGGTAGTTATCCAGTGGAAAATTCCCTGGCTGTGTGGTCACATTAACATGGTAGGCATCCAGTGGAACACGTAACCAGATAACGTCTCTGGCGCTACTGGTATTGCTATCATTATAACATACCGTATAAAATGTATTCTCGATAGATACATGTTGGAGAGGTGTTGGATCAGATGAACATTACCCCGAATGAGTTAAGCGGAGCACTGTGGTTATCATACATCTTATGTTCCGTGTTCCTGTAATACTTCTTTTTGCTTATCTAAAATAGTTTTACTCTAATATTATCACAAAAGTAGCCATTGGCTTGGCTTTCTGCAGTATTGGCTTTAGTATTGTAAACGTAACTTAAAGCGTTGATTAATATCCTGCAAACCTAAATAAAAACATATATTTTGTCTAAGATTATGTCTTTTTTTATATATATGTTCCTTCAGTAATGCAATTTACAATAATGTTTGTTACTGTCGTGTTGGTCCTGGTCACGATAACCGACCTTGAAGCTTGGCTGGATGTTGGAGCAATTGTTATCATGTTTAAACACTTCTAACTTTCTTGTGAGATATTCCTTAATATCATGTTTAGTTCTTCTTGGTTAGTGATCATTACAGTGTCACCATCAGGTCCTTCGATGATGTAATCTGGTGATACACATAAATGTTGTTGATCTTAATAGCACTGTAAGCTTGCGACAATGTATATTACAGTCCAAAAATACTTTTATGCTATTTAGCAAAATACAGAATGGTGACGAATATTTTTTGGTGTGTTTTGTGATTGGGAACTATTTCCCTTCTTGTAAGATTGATATTCTGACTTAGAACACTTTAAAAATATATATTTGCTGTTTTATGGAGATGAGACACTATTGATACTTAGCTAAATGAGATCATCCCCTAATATGTCATGGTACAGATAAGAAGGTTTAGCCCACAGTTACTGATAACTCCAGTTTAAGCCACAATTATCATGAAGGACTTACGAATAATATCAGCCTGGCTTGTAATTGTCAAGAAAGTAGCAGCTAATCAGCTCTTCCACTTCAGTTTGCAACCCATAAGATCCAGGAATGTGATCCATTATGTGTCAATCTTCGTAGCCACCTATGTTTGATTGCGGAGGTTTAGCTTCGGCTCTTTGGTCCCTCCTCTCAACCGTCAATCAACTGGTGTACAGGTTCCTAAACCTATTGGGCTCTGTCATATCTACCTTTGAATCGATGTATTGAGTCTGTCTCCACCACATCACCTCATAATGTATTCCATTGTTTAATTACAATGACACTAAAAAATTTCTTTCTAATTTCTATGGCTCATTTGGGTACTCAATTTCCACCTGTGTCCGTTAGTGCGTGTGCCCCTTGTGTGAAATACTCTTTATTTACCCTATCAATTCCTCAAAGAATCTGCCTACCAGCAAAGTGAGATTTAGTTCCCGTAGTTTCTCCTTTTCGATCATATCCTTCATCTCGGTTACTAGTCTGGTGGCCAACCTTTGAACCTTCTCTAATTTAGTCATGTGCTTGATGTAGTCTCCTGCATGGTTCCATAAGTCGGGTGTATTGAATAATCCATGAATGTGGTCTGCTGTGTGTTCCCATAAGTATAGTGAATGTTATGTCTCCAAAAGTATCAGCAAAAGTGAGATGTACTATATATCCTTGATGTGTAACATATTGTGTTAATATATAACAGTATTTATTCACAATTTTGGTAGCTTTTATTGATTCTCCTTCTCTTGTTTTTGGTTGTATTGCCTTATGAAACGAGTAAATTTCCAACTTCAGTAATATAAAATCACCTTCCGTTTTCCTTAGCCATAACACTGTCGGAAAATATTATAATTTAACTATCTGTTATATTAACGGTTAACGGAATTATACGAGAATTCGTCAATGTAGTCCGCCACCGTTTGTAACATCCTTTTATCTAGGCTCCGGCCTGAGTCTCGGCAGGTCCTTGGATTGGTCAGGGAGGCAACACTCACCAATATTATTAAAAACTAGCTGTACCCAGTATTATAGACTGTGGGTTGGTTGGTGTTTTCGTCGTTGATCCTTCTCTACGGACAACCCAACCCACAACTCGGTAGAGTGCTTATACTAGGAGATCACGCTTGGCGCTTCTGGCTCTTGGAGAGGGGCTCAACGTCACACGTTTAGGGGATGCGGCTCCAACATTTAGCCTCGTTGTCACGTGCACACACCCGCTCGAGCCGCTGTGACTCCCCACTCTCTCCTTAGGTGATATGATCTCCTCAATCCCCTTTTTGACTTATTAGTATTACCTTTTACCCTGTCCACGGCAGTGGTTCTTGGTTCTTTCTCTCTCTCTCTCCTTCTTTACTACCTCCTGGGAAGCCTCACTAGGACAAGGGCAAACACCAGCAAATTGGGATACATTTACTGGACAAAGCACATACACGATACATACACACATATAATAATAATGAATCCTATACTCTATAATATCACAATCAGGTTGCACTCCAACACCATCAGAACTCTATTATCAGCTTATCAAGTGGTATCCTATCTCCTGGTTCACCACCTGATACTATCAACCTCCTCAAGTTGATCAAGTCTACATACACTGTTGCACCATCAGCAAGATAACATATATATATAGAAAATCAGCATTTGAATGCAATAACATATACCAGTATAAATGTTCATTGATACTTCAGTATAAAAAACTACTTGACGCAAGAATGCCAACAGTCACTCACCTCTCACTGCGTCTTGCACGCTAATGACAACCAAACACTATCAACTCCCTATAAGTAATCCACCAGAACTTCCCCTTCCACCTCTGGAAGTTCACTACCCTAATATCCTTAGGTTCTTCCGGGCTTCACTACCAGGATCCTCTGCAGCTCCTCCAGGCTGCTATCATGAAGTTTCCTTGAGCAACTACGGTGCTTCACCCTTCTGCTAGGGTCCTCCACAGCTCTCTTGGCTGCAACACCATGAAGTTTCCCCGAGCAACTGGGGTGCTTCTCCACCTCTACAGAAGCACGTGACACTCCTCTTCACTGCTGCTTCTCCTCACAGCTCGAGGTCCTCTGCTCCACTACCTTGGAGTCTCATCAGCTACTTCATCTGCTGGCTTCGAAGTTCTCAGCGACTTCTTCCCCAAAGAACAAACCTGCAACCCATCGACACTCCAATAAAATGTTCCCCTTTAACACAAACAAAAAATATTCACACAATATGTTTGCCTCAAACCTCTATCTGTTCTCTACATACAGTGAGAGTGGACTCCCCCGTTTTGGGCGGGTCCATACTCCACCTCGCCTGGCGGCGGTCCTCACTCGCTGGGAGGGTCTTCCTCCATCCGGAGCCGGGCTCCCTCAGTCGTCCGTCAGAGCTCAGAGGGGATGGACGTCGCTCCGTGCTCCTCCCTCTTCACTCTCCTATTTCAGGCCTTCTGCCTTATTAAAACATGTCTAACCCATAAATAAACATTGCTACTGTCGCTGGGCACACGACCAACTACAAACAATCACTATGAACTGGCGTATATCGTGCTTACCACAGATTAACTGATCGAGGGCGCTTTCCCTCTGACGGCGTCTGGTCAGGGCGCTCCACACAGCCCACGAAAATGCCTCTGAGCAGCTTATTAAACTCTCCTCGCCGTCCAAGACTTGACACCACAACGTTCTCAGCTCAATTCCACAGCTGGCACGTCTGCACACTTCTCTTCTCTTAGAGATATATCACTAGGGGTTCCCTTCTGGCGGGAGCTCAAATGGAGCGCGGCTTCCCCCTGCGATGTCTGGCACTCAAGTGAGGTCAAGGTCCTCCGGAAGCGAGCCTCACGCCTCCAGCAAAATGTCCACATCTCCTAGCCAGTCATTTATCTGTTTTCTCCTTCATTGCCCATAATCTCGAACTGTTATACATATCCAAGCAACTATTTTACATATGCGTTATCACCTCAATATTTACTAGACCTTCTAATCAGGTCAGGCTTGATGAATAACTCTCAAGGAGGGAGACTCGTTTCTCCTGTAGGCTGAGATCATAACACTCCCCTCCCCTTATTTTTGAGAGTTATTCTAGTGGCTAGGCTCGAGATAACGCATCAGCCACTACATTGTCTCGCCCTCTTATGTGCGTTATCACCAGGTCATACTCTTGGAGCGATAAAAACCATCTGGTTAATCTCTGGTTTGCATGCTTCATTTTCTTCAGGAAAACTAGGGGAGTATGGTCTGTATACACCGTCACTGGGTGTCCCCCCCCCACTCACATACACTTCAAAATGTTTCAATGCCATCACCAGGGCCAAAGTCTCTTTCTCGACTGTACTGTACGACCTCTGGTGCTTAACGAACTTCTTCGAGAAGGACACGGGGCGGTAAATTCCATCATTCTGCTGCGTCAGTACAGCTCCGGCCCCTATATCACTGGCATCTACAAATAACGTAAACGGCGCTTCAAAATCTGGCGACACTAGTACAGGTGCCTCAGTCAACAGTCTTTTGGTCTTCTCAAACGCTTCTTGTGCTGTTCCATTCCACTCCCACTTCTTGCTCTTTGATAGCAAACTCGTCATAGGAGCGGCTACGGTGGAGAAATTTTCACAGAACTTCCGGTAATACCCAATCATACCGAGGTATCTCAACAATTCTTTCTTACTCCTGGGCACCGGGAAGTTGTCAATGGCCTCCACCTTTGTTCTTACCGGAGCCACCTCGCCTTGCCCTACTATATATCCAAGGTACTCCAGGCGGGCTCTCCCAAACTCGCTTTTTGCCAAGTTGATCGTCATGTTGGCCTTCTCCAACCGATCGAACAAATCTAAAAGTCGATCCACGTGATCCTTCCAGGAATCAGCGAACACCACAATATCATCGATGTACACTGCACATCCAGTCGCGCCTTGTAATACCTGATTCATTACTCGTTGAAAACAACTACCACTATTCTTCATTCTGAACGGCACCACTTTATATTGGTACAAGCCGTCGGGTGTCACGAACGCTGAGATCCTCTTGGCCTCCTCAGACAGGGGAATCTGGTAGTATCCCTTCAACAGGTCTATCTTCGAGACATACCGTGCACTCCCAATCCGATCTATGCAATCGTCAATGCGCGGTATCGGAAACGAGTCAGCGACCGTGAGTCCATTCACTTTCCTATAATCGGTACAGAACCGGTACGTGCCGTCACTCTTCTTCACGAGGAGGCACGGCGAACTCCAGTCACTGTCGCTAACCTCTGCCAAGTCGTTATCTAGCAGATACTTCACTTCTGCTCTCATTGCCGCTGCTTTCTCCGGGTTAACTCTGTAAGGGTGCTGCTTGATGGGCTCAGCACTCCCTACATTCACTTCGTGCACCGTTCCGCGGTGTCTTCTAGGCACGTCCGTGAATAACGACTTATTCCTCCGTAGGATCTCCACTAGCTCCTGTCGTTGGTCATCCTCCAAATGACCCAGACGCTCACCCATCTTGGCCAGGCTTTCTGTATTTGATATCTTCGCGCCATCGGCCTTCTCTAACTTACAGTTCTCCTCTTCTATCCCTTTGCCGTCTCCTCCACACAGCACCGTCGCCTGCAATGGGGTTTCCATCGGTTCTTCATCGCCTAGAGGCTTATCTCTGTCATAGTACCTCTTTATCATGTTCACGTGGCAAATCTGTGACTTCCTCGGACGATCTGGCATGTGGATTACATAATTCACATCCCCTAATGCCTTCTGGATGGTATATGGTCCACAAAATCTCGGATCGTATATACTTCCTTTTACCGGTAGCAGGACTAACACCTGATCTCCTTCTTGAAATTTCCTGCCCTTCGCCTTCCTGTCGTGGTACCTTACCATCTCTGCCTGGGATGTCCTCAAATTTTCCTTGGCCAAATCTCTGGCCCTAGAGAGTCGCTCTCTAAAAGTCATCACATATTTTCCCACGTCCACCTTAGGCCTATCCACGGTGAGCTGCTCCTTCAGCGCGCCCACTGGGCTCCTCACGGAGTGTCCGTACACCAATTGAAATGGGGTGAATCCGAGTGATTCTACTACCGCATCCCTGATGGCGAACAACACGGATGGTAATGCCTCGTCCCAACTACTCCCTTCCTCAGCGCAGTATATCCTCAACAAGCTCTTTAGCGTTCCATGGAAACGCTCCAATGCTCCCTGCGACTGAGGGTGATACGGTGACGAGCGCACTTGCTCTACTCTCCATCCTTTCACAGTTTCCCTAAACAACTTCGACTGGAAGACACTCCCCTGGTCCGTCTGGATAACCTTGGGCATTCCTACCCACGCAATGTAGTTCTGTAGTCTATCCAGAACGGCTCTCGACGTCACTCTTCTCAGGGGGATTGCTTCAGGGAAACGGGTGGCCGTGCACATTATGGTCAGTAAGTACTCGTGGCCTTTTCTGGTCCTCGGCAACGGACCTACACAGTCTATCAAGACTCTCTCAAAAGGCTCGCCAAATGCCGGTATGGGCTTTAAGGGTGCCTTTGGTATAGCCGGAGCCGGCTTACCTGCACGTTGGCACGCCAAACATGTCCTACAATATTTCTTTACCTCCTTCCACACGTTCGGCCAGTAGAAGTGCTCCTGCACCTTATTTAAGGTCTTCTTCACCCCTAAATGCCCTGCCATATCTACGGAGTGGGCTAGTTCTAACACAGCCGCCCTAAACTCCTTCGGCACTAACACTTGGTGCTTCTCCAACCATACCTTATCTGCGCCGGCTTTGTCCGGTCGCCATTTCCTCATTAGTACATCATCGTCCAAGTAGTAATACACGGGGGACTCCGGACATGAATTTCCCCCTTTTGCCTCCCTGATTAGATCTATAAACTCCTCTTTCTGAGCCCTAATCAGGTCCGCTCGGTTCACGCTGAACTTTTCAGGTAGGGTCATTTTCACTTCCTGTCTCCTCGAATCCTCATTCTTCTGAGCTCGATCTTCGTCGAACAGCCCAGACATGTCCATGTTGACCTCCTCCCTTGGTGGAGTCGACACTGCCATATCATCTCCAATGTCTTCCTCGGCAGCTACGTCCGACTCTGTCACTACACAGGCCGGGTATACGATGACTTGACTGTCCTCTGCCTCATTTTCAAGGATGCTGGCTAGATCTATCTTGTCCGACGTTCCACTTGTACCGCGGTCCTTCTGGTTCACCTCCGGCACAGCTTTTACTATCAGCTCTGGCAGCACCTTGGACCCACACAAGTCGTTCCCCAGGATCACTTGGACTCCTGGAACAGGTATGTTGGGGCACACTCCCAACATCACCTCCGCCGACAAATAATCTGACTTCAACTGGACAGCACACACGGGCATGTCACTCTTAGACAACATCCCATGAACCTTTATCCTCCTACTGCCAGCTAACAGTCGATCATTTCTTATTAGGCCTCTCAGAATCAAGCTCTGATTGGCTCCAGTATCCCTGAGGATACTAACCTCCACCTCGGGTTGACCTTCTATGCCGACCCAACCTTTACTAATGAACGGCCTATACCGCTCGTTCATCAAATCTACCTTCTGTGGTTTGTCTTGTTGTACATCAACGTACTTCTTCCGGGGATCACATGTCGTCAGGGTCACGACTCTCTTGCCCTGCCGACAATCTCGCATCATGTGGCCTGATCTGTTGCACTTGTAGCATCTCATTTGGGAGAAATCTCTCCTATACGCCCCCGAGTGGCTCTGCCTCTGCCCACTCGTATTGGAGTTCCTCGGGCCAGATGTACTACTCATACTCTGTGGAGCTTCATTGGACTCTTGTCTCCTCTGCACATTTTTATTTTCCTGCTTACCTCCAGCAGGCGGACTCGGCAACTTTCCTTCCTGGGGCTTAAAACTAGCTGGTCTGCTTGTCTGCCCCCCAAAACTTCTTCCTCCCCAGACTCCACTGGGTCTGCTATTGCTGCGTCTCGCCTCGCTTCTTACTCTGTTCTCTCTTAAGCTCTTGTACGCTTCAGTAATCATATCCGCCCTATCTGCGGCATCTTTCACCTCCTTTACCCCTGCTTCTTGGATCTTGAACTTGGTTTCGGGATGCATCATCTCCAAGAACTTCTCCATGACCATCAGTTGCTTCAGGTCAGCGTAAGATCCAACTCCAGCAGCCTCAATCCACTTCTGGAATCGTCTTTCCAGATCCCTTGCTGTCTCAGCAAACGTACATGCTCCAACTTTCACCATCTCTCTGAAACGCTTTCTATAAGCTTCTGGGGTTAACTGAAACGAACGCAATATGCTGCTCTTTACCGTGGCATAATCCTGGCACTCTTCCAGTGACAATTGGGTGTATGCCTCCCTGGCTGCACCGGTCAATCTTAACTGGACTAGCTGGGCCCACTCCTCCTGTGGCCACTCCTTGATGCTGGCTACTTTTTCAAAGTGCTCGAAAAAGCTCTCTGCCTCCTCGGGAACAAACAAGGGAATGTCCTTCTCCCTAACCCTAACCTCTGGTGGGTGTGATACCTGGGTGGTGCTCTCTGGCAACCCATGTTCCATCCTTTGCTCAGCCAAGGTTCTATTCGCTTCTATCTGCATTTGTTTTGTTCTCTCTTTTTCTTTTTCGACCTGGGCTTTTTCTTTTTCTATTTCCAGTCTGGTTTTCTCTTTTTCTTTCTCCTGTTCCAACTCCAGTTCCCTTATTCTGGTTTTCTCTTTTTCTTTCTCCTGTTCCAACTCCAGTTCCCTTATTCTGGTTTTCTCTTTTTCTTTCTCGGCTTCATTTTTCATCTGGAGTTCTAATTTCATCTTTTCCAGCTGGAACTGTCTCTCCTTGTCCTCTCGTTGTTGCTGCATCTGGAGCTCTAACTGGAATCTCTCCAAGCTCCTATTTCGGCTACTCCTGCTACTGCGGCTACTCTTGCTGCTCATACTCGATCCCTGGGATCTCACGTCATCCTGCCCATCATCCTCCTTTCCACTTTCAGCTCCTTTTTGGGCTCCTTGCTCTGCCGCTTCATTTTTGGCTCTTAACTGCCTCAGGATCTCATCCTTCATCCCAGCTACTTTAGACGCTTTCAACCTAATGCCACATTTTTCTGCTATTTGTTTCAATTGATCCCTCGTGCAACCTTCCAAGTCCTCAGGCTTGCCTGACTCCACAAACGCTTGCACCTTATCCATCTTGTCCTGTGAGTCTTCCCAAGAGAATATACACCTGCGTTCACACACAGTTTATCTATTTCAGCAAGGGTGTACAAATCCACTCTTGGACAGGGTGTGGGTGTGTCAGTTCACTCTCCCGGACACAGGCCCCCAATTTATTATAGACTGTGGGTTGGTTGGTGTTGTCGTCGTTGATCCTTCTCTACGCACAACCCAACCCACAACTCGGTAGAGTGCTTATACTAGGAGATCACCCTTGGCGCTTCTGGCTCTTGGAGAGGGGCTCAACGTCACACGTTTAGGGGATGCGGCTCCAACATTTAGCCTCGTTGTCACGTGCACACACCCACTCGAGCCGCTGTGACTCCCCACTCTCTCCTTAGGTGATATGATCTCCTCAATCCCCTTTTTGACTTATTAGTATTACCTTTTACCCTGTCCACGGCAGTGGTTCTTGGTTCTTTCTCTCTCTCTCTCCTTCTTTACTACCTCCTGGGAAGCCTCACTAGGACAAGGGCAAACACCAGCAAATTGGGATACATTTACTGGACAAAGCACATACACGATACATACACACATATAATAATAATGAATCCTATACTCTATAATATCACAATCAGGTTGCACTCCAACACCATCAGAACTCTATTATCAGCTTATCAAGTGGTATCCTATCTCCTGGTTCACCACCTGATACTATCAACCTCCTCAAGTTGATCAAGTCTACATACATTGTTGCACCATCAGCAAGATAACATATATATATAGAAAATCAGCATTTGAATGCAATAACATATGCCAGTATAAATGTTCATTGATACTTCAGTATAAAAAACTCATTGACGCAAGAATGCCAACAGTCACTCACCTCTCACTGCGTCTTGCACGCTAATGACAACCAAACACTATCAACTCCCTATAAGTAATCCACCAGAACTTCCCCTTCCAACTCTGGAAGTTCACTACCCTAATATCCTTAGGTTCTTCCGGGCTTCACTACCAGGATCCTCTGCAGCTCCTCAAGGCTGCTATCATGAAGTTTCCTTGAGCAACTACGGTGCTTCACCCTTCTGCTAGGGTCCTCCACAGCTCTCTTGGCTGCTACACCATGAAGTTTCCCCGAGCAACTAGGGTGCTTCTCCACCTCTACAGAAGCACGTGACACTCCTCTTCACTGCTGCTTCTCCTCACAGCTCGAGGTCCTCTGCTCCACTACCTTGGAGTCTCATCAGCTACTTCATCTGCTGGCTTCGAAGTTCTCAGCGACTTCTTCCCCAAAGAACAAACCTGCAACCCATCGACACTCCAATAAAATGTTCCCCTTTAACACAAACAAAAAATATTCACACAATATGTTTGCCTCAAACCTCTATCTGTTCTCTACATACAGTGAGAGTGGACTCCCCCGTTTTGGGCGGGTCCATACTCCACCTCGCCTGGCGGCGGTCCTCACTCGCTGGGAGGGTCTTCCTCCATCCGGAGCCGGGCTCCCTCAGTCGTCCGTCAGAGCTCAGAGGGGATGGACGTCGCTCCGTGCTCCTCCCTCTTCACTCTCCTATTTCAGGCCTTCTGCCTTATTAAAACATGTCTAACCCATAAATAAACATTGCTACTGTCGCTGGGCACACGACCAACTACAAACAATCACTATGAACTGGCGTATATCGTGCTTACCACAGATTAACTGATCGAGGGCGCTTTCCCTCTGACGGCGTCTGGTCAGGGCGCTCCACACAGCCCACGAAAATGCCTCTGAGCAGCTTATTAAACTCTCCTCGCCGTCCAAGACTTGACACCACAACGTTCTCAGCTCAATTCCACAGCTGGCACGTCTGCACACTTCTCTTCTCTTAGAGATATATCACTAGGGGTTCCCTTCTGGCGGGAGCTCAAATGGAGCTCGGCTTCCCCCTGCGATGTCTGGCACTCAAGTGAGGTCAAGGTCCTCCGGAAGCGAGCCTCACGCCTCCAGCAAAATGTCCACATCTCCTAGCCAGTCATTTATCTGTTTTCTCCTTCATTGCCCATAATCTCAAACTGTTATACATATCCAAGCAACTATTTTACATATGCGTTATCACCTCAATATTTGCTAGACCTTCTAATCAGGTCAGGCTTGATGAATAACTCTCAAGGAGGGAGACTCGTTTCTCCTGTAGGCTGAGATCATAACACCAGCCACGAGTTGATTTGGCTCAGCAACACATGTGCGTTGCTGAGCCACAGCAACCTTCCCCTGTCTCCCAGTCCTCCCACACCATTGCCCCCGTCTCCTCCATCCCCCTCGTCCTCCCAACAATTCCTTACTCCCCCGTCCCATCATCCTCCCCACTATTCCCCTCCCTCCCCCATCCCTTTTTCCTCCCCACCATCCCCCACTCCCCTTTCCCATTGTCCTCCCCACTATTCTCCATTCCCGTCCCCACCATCCCCAACTCCTCCATTTCCATCGTTCTCCCCACCATTACCCTCTCCTCAGTTCCCTCATCATCCCCACCATCCCCCTTCCCGTCCCTTTGTGTTCCGCAACTTCCCCACTCCCTCACCCAATGTTTTCCCAAATGATCTAATGTTCCCATCAGAAAATTGGAAACATAAAATGATCTGATGTTCCCCCATCGCTGTAATAAGCAAAAACAGTTAAAAAATGGAATGAAAACTATGGTATGGTAAACAACACAGCTCAATTCCAAGGCAATGTCATACAAAATAATGAAATCTAAATAAAAATCAATAAAAATCTATGAAAATTTAATTTAATAGTGAAATAGGAAACATTGAAATAGAATCGTTACATATTTAGTATAGCGTGTGTAACAGATATGGGGCTGTTTAAAAAAAAAGCATGATTTTACCTGTCACAGATGTGGCATTTATATGGTAGGTGTATAAAATCACGCACGTATTCGAATGGAACGTTGTGTCAAAATTTCATTGCAATCGGTAAAGAGGTTTCAAAGATTTCTTTCACATGAAAAACACAGTTTTTAAAAAAAGAGGTTTGCTTTAACCCGTCACAGACGTGACATCTACATAGTATGTATATAAAAACCTGCTCGGACACAAATGGAACGTTATGTGAGAATTTCAAAGCAATCAGTGAAGAACTTTCGGAGATTAGCGATTTTGAACAAACGAGCACTTACATTTTGATTTATATAGATTTTTGCTCCCAAACCCAAGGACCACTAAATTACTCACAGAAATCACAGTAGCGTGATGCATAAAATGAACAAATCCACAAGGGCCTTGACAAGGGATCGAACCTACGTCCGAGAGGATCCCAGACTCTGCTTTAATTGACTGAGCTACGACATGGTCAAAAGAATTGCATCCAGAACTTCTCTTGACCTTACTTGGATCCTGCAGCCTTTCCGAGACACAAACCAGGGTTTAACGCAATTCCCCCATGCACTCGAGCTCTATCAATAAGCTGTTCCACCTCTTCACCCTTACTACTTTACACTCTCCTCTCAGACGTAGAGGGATCCTCTCGGACATAGGATTGAACCCTCGTCACGGCCCTTGTGGATTTATTCATCACTAAATTATTTATGTTTCCTCGTTTTTCTGTAATCTACATTTTTCTAAATTTAAGGTAATATTAAAATTAAAAATGTTAAATATATGGTTTAAATTGTATTATTATTATTGTATATTTCTTATTTCTTATGGTGAAGATTTGCTACCACAAAAAATAAGCAAATGTGAATTGTTCTGAATCTTTCAATTATTTCTACATGTTTTGTATAACTTGATACAAATGTTGAAATACTGAAAAAATATTCTTATATTTTTCCTGGGAAGATTTGAGGCCGAAACCTCCTTCTCAGCTCCCCATCAATCACGAAATGCAACTAATTTTGTTTTCATTTTATTGTAATTACTTTATTAGCATATGATCATAAAATGCATATGGTTTAATCTTTTTATATATATATCTTTAAACCCATAATCGGTCGGAGAAAACCCATATCATATCAGTGCTAAACTGTAACATGATTAAGAGTTAAATATATTTCATCCCGAATTTTGCATAACCTTTTCTATTTCAAAAGAAAGAATTATTTGTTGAATTTTCGAACAAAGCTTCTCAAGGGAGGAGCCGCAGAATAAATGCCACAAGGTAATTGGTAGGGAATGTTTATGTACATTTTTTATATATTGAAGAGCCTTGTGATGTATAGTTTTTTCAAAATATGAAAAATAGTGAAAAACTTCAAATAAATCTCCCACATCAGCGTCATGAAAATTTCATCCCAATATGATAGGAAAGGAATTTTTCACTAACTTTAACTAAATAAATGCGTGCACATTGGGCCGCAACCAGTACTAATAATAACGATAATATCTCCTATTTAGGTGCAATCAGGGATAAAAAGATGAAAGCACCTGTCCGATGCACAAAGAAGAAAGGTAATAAGTAAGTAATTATCAAAAGAAGGCACCAAACCGGGATTGCTATATAGCACCATGAAAGTGCGAAATAACCAGAGGGTGCTAAATATCACCAAGAATGCCAATACAAGAACAGAAACGCACAAGACGAATGATATCAAAAGTAACTGATTCACAAAGAATTCTATCGAAGGAAAAGTGACCGCGAGGGACGGTCGGAAAGCAAGACACACGCACGTCCTGGAAGTCAGGACATTCAACAAGGATATGTACAACTGTAAGAGGGACAACGCATTTCGGACAATAAGGAGCAGGGCAGCACTCCATTAAGTGACCGTGAGTTAAGCGAGTATGGCCAATCCACAACCTTGCTAGAGCAGTTTCCCCACCGTCGGTTACGGTGGCAGGAGGAAGGCCACGGGGACACACTACGTTTGAGAGTACGCAGCTTGTTACCAACTACAGAAGACCAACAACCTTGCCAACGGGCAGGGATGGAGGAATGAATAACAGGATAAAAGTGGGAATAAGAAATACCTTTACGGGAGATGGGACAAGAAAGGATAGCTTCCCTAGTGGCAGCATCCACACGCTCATTTAAAGAAACATCAATATGGCTGGGAACCCAGCAAAACTCTACCGATTTCAATTTACTAGAAATAAGAAACAGCCAATGTTGAATCTCGATGACCACTGGATGGACAGGATTAAAGGACCCTAGTGCCGTGAGGGCACTACGAGAGTCAACTACAACCACAAAGGAGGATCGACAATGAGAAAGCAAGAGATGGAGAGCATAGAGAATAGCATAAAGTTTTGCTGTAATGATGCTAGCCTCCGAAGGGAGGCAACACATATAAGTGCGGTCAGGAAAAACAACAGAGTAGCTCACACCGTTCGCAGACTTAGACCCATCGGAGAAAATGGAAATAGAATAGAAGTGCGAAGAAAAGTACTCGAGGAAAAGGCGTTCCAGAACCATAGGAGGGATAAAAGCTTTAGTGATGCGGGTCAAGGATGTACAAAACTTTGGAAGGAAGTACTCACTACGGGGGCAAGGAAGGAACAATACGAGGAGAAACATTAGAAATACGAACGGAAAGAGAATCCTGTGAGTGAGATAGTCGGACAGAATGAGGGAGGCGATAAAGAGGAACAGGAACCACAGGAGGGGTAATAGCTAAAGCACGACAGAAGCGAGAGGAAGGATGTTGTAAGGACCGCGCAAGATAGAGAAGACAGTAGCGATCACGGCGGCCCTGGAGAGAGAGGAAGCCAGTGTCAACATACAAGCTGAGATCGGGAGTCGAACGAAAGGCACCAGAGCTGAGATAAAACCCAGTATGGTGCAAAGCATCAAGACGGCGAAGAGAAGAAGGAGAAGCAGGAGAGTATGCAGGGCAACCATAATCGAGTTTAGACAGGACGAGAGAGGAGTGCAAATAGAGGAGCGTGCGCCTATCCGCTCCCCAAGAGGTATGGGACAAAACCTAAAGTGAGTTAAGGGCCTTAGAGCATTCAACTCGAAGGTAAGAGATATGGGGCGACTGTTACAGACCCGAGTCCAGCGTCCGAGCACGGAGCAGTGACGACAACGCCATCTGTGAGTCAGCTCCCGAAACCCCCTCCAAATGGACGAAGCCATCTAGTGAGGACAGGATATACCGGCCACAGGGGCTGGTTTCCCGTCTTGATCAGCTTATAACATAGCCGCTGCTGACCTCTGGTGAGGTGGTGCTTAGACAGCAACGCCATTCATGGAGCAGAGAGGTGGACGTTTGTGAGGTGCCCTAGAGTGTCCCCTAGTATTAATGACGTGTCTGATTACAGAGTCGACCTGGGATTGCTATATTGGACGATGAGGCAGTCTACCCAAGGCAGCCAAAATCTCTCCACGTGTTTGCTGCAGAAGCTGTGAGTCACCCCCGGACAAACACTGTTGAGTGTGTTAGCCTGCCTGTGATGTGGCAGTACCAGGAATCGTCTTATCTGGGGGCGGGCTGGTGGAAGAGACTAGCCACTGTGGTGCGGAGAGAGGAGAGTGATCTGTGGAATCCCATGAGGCTCCTGCCTAGGGCTCGCAACCCTAGTATCGGTCGTGGAGTGGCCTACACAGCGGAGCTGATCGGAACCTGCCAGCTACAGGCTGGATTTGTGGTTGAAGGCCTCCACGACGGTGCACCCAGTGGGACTGTGATTTGGCTGGCCTGTGGCCAGGGTAGATTCGCCGAGAGAATCAGAGGATTCATCGTGGGCCACGACGAAGAGAACCAGGGCTACTCATCTTGAGCACCGTGGAGCATCCTGTGTCTTCAGAGGAAGACTAATCTGTATATAATAAGTGTAGTTATAGCAACCCCGCGTGTGACTGCGATATATTTATGGTGGTGGTAGCAATATACATATAAAAGCAGTGCATTTGTATCCCTTCCCCTTTAATTTAACTTGTGTTATAGAACGCACCCCTTGAAAGCCACTACTAGCTTGGGGCCGGATACCCAAACTCTAATAACATCAGAGAAGAACCCGGTTGCGACCCAGTAGGGCCATAACATAATTGGCATCCCCAGCGGAATCCAACCCTTTGTCAAGTATGTTTGACAGGGGTGGTGACGTAGCGCAATCCCCTGTAAATAATTCCCCGTGTGTAACTATTAGGACGTTATACGTTCTGTGCGGTGCTCAGTGTGATTCAGTGCAATATTGCGTAGTGCGGTGCCCGGTGTAATTACGTGCAACAGTGGCAAGTGAAGTGCTCGGTGCGTTAAGTGCTAAAGTGAAAGCGGTGTGTTAAGTGCTAGTGCTCCATTTAATTGGCAATGGCAGAAAAAGCGACCATCGACGATCTGGACGATTTTCAGGCCTTTTTGAAAAAGGAGGACTGTCTTGCCAGATTAAAATATCTGGAAAAACAGGAACTTGTACTAGTGAGTGCCTACCTGGAGATCAAGATACGTGCCAGTGATTCCCGTGTGGAGATCTTGTCCAAGGTTCACCGGCATTTGAAGGCCGAGGAGAAAGAGGAAAGCGAGGCACAAAATACAAAAGAAACTGAGGAAGTAGCTTCTGCTGAAAAGGAAGATAAGGGCAGTGACATTGACAGCGATGCAGGTGAGGTTAATATTAGCCTTCTAACTGTCAAAATGCGTGCCTTGGAAATAAATCGCGAGATAGAATGGAAGAAATTAGAAATAGAAAGAGAGACAAGAAAAAGAATTAGATATGAGGCATTTAGAATTAGAACGAGAAAGAGAAAGAGGAAGAACGAGAAAGAAAAAGAGAAGAACGAGAAAGAAAAAGAGAAGAGCGAGAAAAAGAAGAAAAACGAGAAAGAGAAGAGCGAGAAAGAGAAGAGAAACGAGAGAGAGAAGAACGAGATAGGCAAGAACGACGAGAAGAAAAAGAAAAAGAGAGACAACATGAGCTAGAAGTATTGCGATTAGGTGGTGGGAGGCAAACAATGGAAACAAGTAGTTTCGATTCGGTAAGGAACATCAAAATGGTCCTGAAGTTCAACGAGAAGGAAGTTTCGAAGTTCTTCGCCACCTTCGAGATAGTCGCAGCCTCTTTGGAGTGGCCAAAGGAGAATTGGGCCATCATGATACAGTCCGTCCTGACTGGGAAGGCCCAAATCGCCCACTCCACGTTGTCCCTTGATGACTCTGGCGATTACGACAAGGTGAAGAAGGTAGTGCTCATGGCTTACCAATTGGTACCTGAGGCTTACAGGCAGAAGTTCAGGAACCTGAAAAAGACCTCGGAGCACATATTCACCGAATTCGCCACAATCAAGAAACGGCTTTTCCAGGAGTGGTGTGCCTCTCGGAAGGTGGAGATCAAAGAAGACCTCGAGCAGCTCATACTGTTAGAGGACTTCAAACACTGTCTGTCTGGAGATCTGAAGACGTACTTAGAGGAAGAGCAGCAGGTGGAGACCCTGAGTGCGGCAGCCACCATGGCTGATGAATACATCCTGACGCATAGGTCATCCACTAGGTATGTCCCGAAGAATTAACCCCGTCTGTTTGGTAAGCCTCGTCAGGAAGAGGAGAGACCCGTCGCACAAAGCGCTGTGAAGACACCCCCAAGTAGCCCTCGAAGGACCAGTCCTAACAGTCCGAAACACCGGAGTCCGAGGAGGAATATGGTGTGTTGGACTTGTGGGCAGAAAGGGCATGTAGCTGCTATGTGCCGAGGCAGAAGAGGTAGCGGCCAACGTAGAGAGGTGATGTTGATGAGCTGTGTAACACCACCAGCAGGAAGCCAGTCTATGACTAGTCAGGAAGAACCAAGATTGTTTTCCCCTCACACTTCAGGCGGGTATGTATCGAGTGATCATACTGGTAGATCAGTTGTAGTGCTCAGAGATAGTGGAGCAGCCCAGTCCCTGATCGTGAGAAACTCGTTACCCGAGGGAGTGAGTGTGGATGGGAGACAAAAGTTTGTCCTGGTCGGTTTTCCTATGACACGGTACGTTGCCCCCTTAGTGCCGATACATCTCAACTCGCCTTACTTCAGCGGCACATGTGCGTTAGCAGTAGTTGATACCCTACCAATAGTTGGGATTGACGTGATACTAGCCAACGACTTGGTGACAGATTGGAGCAACAATCATCCCAAGATTGTGGACGAGTCAGCCGGAACAGCAAGGTCCGAGGTAACAGCAGGCATTGGTAATATCCAAGTGCAGACAGACATGGAATTAGTTAACCTGTTTAATTCTCCCTCTCACCCACAGATCGACAACATTCTAGCAGTCTCTCCTGATTCTTCTCCCGACAAGAAGCATGAGGTTATGGTGGCAGAAGCGACTGAGCAAGAAGAGAGGCCTCGTGTACAAACACCCACGGATACCCCAGAGTCTGGAGTGAAGGCACCTGAGTACTTGAGGTATGGCAAGGTACAGCGTTCATTGAACCGGCCAGAGATTCCCCAGACGCCAGAGGTATCCGAGGTATGTGCGAAAGTTCTAGTGCCCTCTTCGGTCCAAACCAGGCTAATGGATATAGCCGGCTATGGACATTACAGGCTCAGGAAGCTTATCCCTCAGTTAACCAAATGTTTCCTAGCGGTATTTTTTGTTCTTATGTGTGATCTCAGTAAGGACCAGTGGATGACCCGACAGATGATGGCTCCCATGAACATCATGAAGAGATCCCAGGGATTAGAGACGTGCACTGTGAGTGTTGTAGTCAAAGAAGGGACCTGGAAGGTGATGGTAGATACAGGAGGTATGAGATGTGATATTATGAGTGACTGTTTCCGACAGGTTGACACCCCCCGCGTGATTGCCGAGCTTGGATTCAGCGTTATGCAGAACGTTGGTCGACCTGACGGTGGCAGAGCAAACAACATCTTCGATGTACGAACAGCCCTGTTAGGACTAGGTGTGAGCCTAGTAGAGGCGTATGCTGTGAGTACTGATTTAACTATCGCTGTCACTCTAAATTATCAGACCCCTGTATTCCAGGTTCCCGTCTCCCTAAAGGACTACCGGACCGGTACCAGAAATGCCGTCTGTGACCAGCCATCATCGGTGCTACGACACAGGGAAGTGTCGATTCGCCCCAGATCGAGTCTATACCAATCCTTACTCGAGACACGTGAGATTATGCCCCTGCTTGACATCTCAGTGAAGGTGTGGGAAGTCACATCAGGCAGGTCATTGCCTTACATCTTCAAGTTTCTTTTATGCCAGAGTCTCTCACTAGGACAGTTTTGCAGACAAGACATCCTCGTCACTCCAGTCCATCGTTTACATGAGTCTGTTTGGAGTGGTGCCCACACACTAATTTGGTTTGTTTCCTCTTTAATAGAAACCCAAACCAAATTCTTTTTGGTAGGGAGGTGTTACGGACCCGAGTCCAGCGTCCGAGGACGGAGCAGTGACGACAACGCCATCTGTGAGTCAGCTTCCGAAACCCCTTCCAAATGGACGAAGCCATCTAGTGAGGACAGGATATACTGGCCACAGGGGTTGGTTTCCCGTCTTGATCAGCTCATAACATAGCCGCTGCTGACCTCTGGTGAGATGGCGCTTAGACAGCAACGCCATCTATGGAGCAGAGAGGTGGATGTTTGTGAGGTGCCCTAGAGTGTCCCCTAGTATTAATGACGTGTCTGATTACAGAGTCGACCTGGGACTGCTGTATTGGATGATGAGGCAGTCTACCCAAGGCAGCCAAAGTCTCTCCACGTGTTTGCTGCAGAAGCTGTGAGTCACCCCCGGACGAACACTGTTGAGTGTGTTAGCCTGCCTGTGACGTAGCAGTACCAGGAATCGTCTTATCTGGGGGCTGGCTGGTGGAAGAGACTAGCCACTGTGGTGCGGTGAGAGGAGAGTGATCTGCGGAATCACACGAGGCTCCTGCCTAGGGCTCACAACCCTAGTATCGGTCGTGAGTGGCCTACACAGTGGAGCTGACCGGAACCTGCCAGCTACAGGCTGGATTTGTGGGTGAAGGCCTCCATGACGGTGCACCCAGTGGGACTGTGATTTGGCTGGCCTGTGGCCAGGGTAGATTCGCCGGGAGAATCAGAGGATTCATCGTGGGCCACGATGAAGAGAACCAGGGCTACTCATCTTGAGCACAGTGGAGCATCCTGTGTCTTCAGAGGAAGACTAATCTGTATATAATAAGTGTAGTTATAGCAAACCCGCGTGTGACTGTGATATATTTATGGTGGTGGTAGCAATATACATATAAAAGCAGTGCATTTGTATCCCTTCCCCTTTAATTTAACTTGCGTTACGGAACGCACTCCTTGAAAGCCACTACTAGCTTGGGGCCGGATACCCAAACTCTAATAACATCAGAGAAGAACCCGGTTGCGACCCAATAGGGCTGTAACAGCGACCAAGACAAACGAGTGTCAAAAATTAACCCCAAAAGCTTAGCGGAATCCTTGTACACAAGGGGATGACCATAAAACGTGAAAGAGGGACGAGGACAACATGCTTCCGAGTAAAAGTCATAGCACAAGTCTTAGATGCAGAGAACTTGAAGCCATGATCGGTGGCCCAAGACAACACGTCATCAATCGCAAGTTGAAGCCGCCTTTGAAAAAGAGGTGAATCATCACCCTGACAGCAAAGGTTAAGATCGTCAACATAGAGAGCGGAGAAGACGCCAGAAGGAAGAGAGGAAAGAAGACCGTTTAGGGCAACTAGAAAAAGAGTAGTTCTTAGAACACTTCCCTGGGGTACATTCTCATACTGCCTAAAAGGGGCAGAGAGAGTGGTACCAAGCCTGACACGAAATGAACGAAGAGAGGAAACTTTGGGGGAAGAGAGGGATATTCCCCCGAAGGCCAAATGAATGAAGTTGGGACAGAATATGATACTGCCAGATAGTGTCGTTAGCCTTTTCCAGGTCAAAAAGGACGGCAACAACGGAGGTCTTTGTAAAAGTACTGCAAAAGCAATACGAATATTGACCTCCGAGTTCACCAAGACATCCGTTGTGCTGCGGCACTTGCGAAAACCAAATTGAGGAGGGGAGATGTGGTGATAGTGCTCTAAGAACTACATCAAACGAACGTTAACCATACAATCAAAGAGCTTGCAGACACAGCTCGTGAGGGCAATAGGGCGAAAGTTCTTGGGGATGACCCGAGAGACCCTGGTTTCCGAACAGGGAAGACAACAGCATCGAGCCAGTTCTCAGGGACTGACGACGACTCCCATACCCGATTGTACAGACTCAGTAAATACTGAGACGTGCACGGAGGGAGATGGTGAAGCATTTCATAATGAATGACATCGGAGCCTGTCACTGTAGAACCAAACTAGGGCAGACTGAAGCTCAGAGAGAGAGAAGGGATCGTTATGGGAAAGGCGAAGATGGGTACAGAAATCTAAAGGACGAGATTCAAGAATAGGCTTACGAAGAAGGAAGGATTGGGGAAGATGAGAACCAGAACTAACAGATGAAAAGTGGGAACCCAGTTCGGTCATGACCTGCAACGGGTCCGCCACAAGAGCACCACCGAGGCAAAGGACCAGCTAGACAACAGGAGCAAACTTACCCGCTATCATGCATATACGCTTCCAGACTAGTGGCAGAGGAGTTTCGGCCGTAACGGTGGAGACATAAGACATCCAGCATGCACGTTTAGCCGTACGGATGGTCCTATGGGTCACTGTTCTCGCCTTCCGAAACAAAAGAGAAGATTCAACCGTCTGCCGGCGGCGGTGCCTCTTCCAGGCTGCATGCTTACAACGGACAGCCCGAGCACAGTCCACATTCCACCAGAGAACGCACTTCCGCGTTCACAGAGAGGAAGAGCGAGGAATAGAACGGAGGGCAGCGTCAAAGACAGTGTCATGAAAAAGAAGAAGGGCACGAGGGAGAGGCAGAACGGAGAAATCGGAAATAGTAGCACGGAGAGTAAAAAGGTGCCAGTCAGCCTCGGCAAACTGCCACCTAGGGAAGGTGAGAGGAGGGTGAAAAGAGAAAAAGGTAACAAAGATGGTCACTGACATGGAGGTCATCAAGGACCGACCCGCTACTCGAAATTTAAGTAAAGGGATGACGAGCACAGAGAAAGATCGAGACAGGAAAGGGAGCGGTTCCGAGAGTCCAAATGAGTGGGCTCATCAGAATTCAGAAGAGACAGGGAAGAAGAGAGGATGAAAGGTTTAAGGAAGCGATCCCGGATGTTTGTCAGCACATCACCCGAAAGGGCATGTCGACAAGTGAAATCACCCAGCAGGAGCACAGGCTCTGGCAAGGAGTCCAGTAGGTGTTTAAGATCGGGAAGGGAAAGTGGAACAGTGGGGGGGAAAGATTGATGGAACAGATAGATGGAACAAACCGTGTACCATTTACGCACAAAGACACGGGCAGCAGAGCAGCGGAGAGGCGAGGAAAAAAGTAAGGGGCCAAAGGGGACATCAGAGCGAATCAAGAGAGCAGAATAGTTATGGGCCCCCAGCAACAGCTGATGGGGGGGGGGAGAGAAAAGAATAGCCACAGAAGCGACCAGGACGAGCACCAAGCATCGGCTCCTGGAGACAGACACAAAGGGGCGAAAACTGTGAAATTAGAAGTTGGAGGTCAAAGAAATTGGCATAATATCCATGGATGTTCCACTGAAAAATAGACATCGACAAAAAGAGAAAGGATATCAACAGAGAACAAACAAGAAAGAAAGGTGAAAAAGGAACACAGAACGTTAAAGAAGCACAGGGGTCAGGATCAGGGTCAGCAAAGTCAGGGTTAGGGAGCATGGGTAAATTGAGTAAAGAAGGAGGGACATGAGTAGGAGGACAGACTAGAGGTGGACGAGCAGGGTCCGGAGGAGGAAGAAGGGGAGGAGACAACCGAGAGGGGCGGGGAAGGAGAGCAGGAGGAGGGAAAGAAAAAGGGGAGAGCACCTCAGCAAGGGCAGTAACCGAGACGGGACTGGGGGCCAAAGAAACCTCCACAGTAGGAACAAGGGCTCTACCACCAAAGCGGGAGGGGAAGGAACGATAGAATCAGACAAAGATAGGGGGCGAAGAAGAAAGTGAAGCCTTCTTACCTACCGGGGAGGAGGAAGGAGAGGAGCCAGGTTTCCACTTCTGACTCAAAGATACAGGTGTCCCAGCAGCAATGTACTGGGCAACAGACTCTAGCGTTTCAATATGAGAAGAAGAACGAGAGCGAACAACATAACCACTAGGAGAGCGATGGATATCGGCCCACAAAGTCAGGCGGCGTGGAGAGCCAAGAGGCGGAGGAAAATGACGGGAAGGAGGACCAGAGGGAGAGGAGAAAGAAGACACAGGAGACATGACAAACTGGGTAGAAAGAAAGGGAACCCTAGACAGAGAACCAGGAGGGGGACCCTCCGGGACAGAACGGAAAGAAACAGGGAAGAAGGTGGTGGGCGTGTCCGGGGTCTAAGGACTGGAAACGGTTGTGAGTCTGAGGAAGGTGCGAAGGACGAGGAGAGGAAGAGCGCACCACGCGAGCATAAGAGACGCCAGCAAAAGGGGGGAGAACTTGGCGCCTCGCCTCAGGAAAAAACAAACGGTCCCGGTGGTTGAAGGTGAGGACGGCCGCCTCAAGTTTGTAACGTATACACGTGCAGGAGAAGGTAGGGTGGGCCTCACCGCAGTTGAGGCAACTGTGAGATTTTTTTTTACGCCTACCTCCCTTAGGAGGTGGACCTCAAGTTTATCTGCACACGGCAGATAAGCATGAGTCCAATAGAAAATGGAAAAGAGGGAGCAAACCGCCAGGCTTCCACCACTAGGGTGAAAACCTGTCCACATAGGCTGCTGGTTCCTCTTAGTTAAACAGGACGTTTAAACCAATAAAGGGTAACCGACGGGTTCTCACAATCAAATATTTATATTTGGTGTGGTGCTATGAATTGGAATTCGAATTCCCAAGAACAACCGTCATTTCAAAAGATCACATCAACATCAATCGTATAAAGCAGAACATGGGTGGAAAAGAATGGTTGAAGGGTTAACATCAAAGACCATTTTCTATAAAATAAATAATTTATTAATAACAAGAGACTAAACTACTACAACATCGAGTTTACGCTACGTTAATGTCCATCCAGTGGCACTATAACAAACAGCTAAATAGCAACCCTTGCTGTGCGGCTGCTCACTGAACTAACTTGAACACAGGTGTGCCCACTGACGACACAATATTGCAAATCAAAAAAAATCACAGACTAAGTTACACCACAGAGAGTGATTCGTTACGTTATTGTCTATCAAGTGGCACTTGCAACACAGCTATTCAACAGCCCCTCGCACTGCGGGCTGATTACATGAACTAACTGAACAATGATGGATGCCCACTAATGACACAAGCTTGCAATCAATATTGTCACGGTTTCACGGTGAACAGACACTATAATCATAATCTTAAGGGTCCTCCAACCATAACAGGAGAGACCCACGTAACTAGGCGGGTAGTCCAACAGTGACTGCCCCTATCACAACCTAATGTGAACACTCTTTGCAACTCCCTGCAAGAAGTTGCACTGTAAACAATAAACAAAGCCAGGCAAGGTGGGATTCTGAGACACAGCTCCAGTAACCCTAAGTTACTTTACTCTCGTCACCAGACGACAAACAAAAGAAATTGCCTTAATCAATTACAAAATTGATTATGTGATTAATTACGTTAATTGACTGATCACAGCAGTCAGCAACAAAGTACTACGTTAATCACAAACAATTGTCTCTCTTAGACAACAACATGATGGTACTCTACGTTAATCATTAACACTTGTCTCTCTTAACACAAGTCAATTTGTTAACAATAACTCAAAGCCTCTTACATTATATCACACTTGACTCCTTGCAAGTATTCAGTGAGGAATTTCTAATTAATGTCAAACAGACCACTAATTAAATCCCCATCGAGTTACGTTAACTAAGCCTACTACTAACTTGGTAGCTTCTCAACAGTCTATGACAAAATTTACTTTAATGAGTGTTAATTACCCTAATTAACCCTGAACAATTAATTAACTGTCACCAGGACCGATAATTAATCATACATAAATACGTCTCACTCCGCACTGCCTAAGCAGGTCTCATCAAACACTGTGAATTCACGGGCGAGGAGTTAATTACTCCACTAATTAATTAGAGTGCATCTTAATCCACTGTCATCAGACAGGATATGATTAATATAACGAGTTATGCTTGCTCCATGACCTCGCTTTACCGAGTCATCTGAATCATCAAGACCTCTGACGTTAATTACTCCACTAATTAACATGACCCACTAATTGCTATACCCCAGAAAGGTAGTTAGTCTCGAGCAAAATTACATTAACACAAATACTGACAGACTCTGACAGTTCCTCTCCCACTATGTGAATTCATGATGCGAATGCTAATTACATAATTAGCTAGAGTGGTCAATTAGTTGTCACATGGGCAATTAATTGCACCAGAAACGTATCTCAACTAGCTCAGTACTCTTCCCTTAACAGCTCTCTCATTCATCAAGAAATGTGCACCCCTTATAAAGTTAATTCCCATTAATTAACTCAATGAATCCTTAAGTCCTCAACACAACTTAAAGAATACAAAGTAACCCCAGGTTACATAGGTCACATTTACAGTGGCATGGAAAACAACATAAATGCACAGCCCACATACGGTTGCAGCTTCTGCAACACGTTAATTACTGAACCCACACTGTAATGACACACAGTTAGGCAACAACAAACGTATACCTACATTACTGCCCCCTCTAATCTTGCAACAGTTGCAAGGGACTACTGTGTGCAATCACTACTACTTCAGCAAGACAATTTACGTTAATATAAAACACTGTCGCTACGCGGACAGCTGACACTAATTTTCATAATTAGGCTATACTAATCAATTGCTTGCTCTCATTAAGTACTGTGAATTCCCCTGAATAATCAATGGGACCTCCTTAAATCCTCAACACTGCTCCTAGGGGCAGTAATATTACGTATACCAACAACAACACTGCCCAAACCTACAACATAATGATGCTGTCAGCATACCCCACATGCTAATGACATCATTAGGCAATCAGTCAGCAATCACATCTGCTGACTCACCACACAACACCGTATATATATATATATATATATATATATATATATATATATATATATATATATATATATATATATATATATATATATATATATATATATATATATATATATATATATATATATATATATTTATATATATATATTTATATATATATATATATATATATATTTATATATATATATTTATATATATATATATATATATATATATATATATATATATATATACATATATATATATATACATATATATATATATACATATATATATATATATATATATATATATATATATATATATATATATATATATATATATATATATACATATATATATATATACATATATATATATATACATATATATATATATATATATATATATATATATATATATATATATATATATATATATATATATATATATATATACATACATGCAAATGAAAACACATGGAAATGGCATTCACTTAATAAATGAAAATTATATCACTAGATAAATTGTACATAATTATACAGACCTCAGAGTAACTGATAACCCTACAACACTGGCCTGCCTACCTCTGCAATGATATAATTAACATGCGGCAACATGGCATTAATCTAGACTCTGAACGATTATATAGAATCGACAGAACTGGATCACTTGCATGGTAAATCTCTAGACTGACCGGTTACATACTCGAGTCAGTCTACACACAACATATATCTATATACATCTACATGTGGTACTGTGTACAACATCCATCTCCAGGTACATCACAACCAGTTACCTGGACGTTAGTACAGAAAGCGGTCTCTCAGTTGCTTCCCTCGCCTGGCAGGCGCTATGGGACAACACAGCTGTTACCAGAATTAACAACAGTCCTGAGACACTAACAATTATACTCACGATTTTCACTCTCATTTCCTCGGTCACTACCTCACTGGCTGAAGAACACCTAGCTCGCTCCACGTGCGTCGACTAGGTGTGGCCCTAGGGTGTCCAGGGCAGGTGGCCAAGCGTGGCCCAAGGGGGTGGCCACGGAGTAGCGCGGGGCATCACAGCGCCACCTCAGCGCCCCACGCTGAGGTGGCGTGGGGTGGCCAGGGTATGGCCATCACGTGGCCCCACTCTCTGGCCACTGAGCGGTGCGGCGCGCACATGGGGCTTGCCTCAGGCTGGCTGGCTGGTGCCCACAGGCATACATAACGTGGATGGGAGAGCACCCACACCCCCCATCATACCAGAGCATGCCTCGCTCGTACACCGGGTGTGATAATGGCCGGCGTCACCACATGGCGGACACAGCAAGGTGGAATTCAAAGTCCAATAGAGGCCTGTAATATCACCACAATTACATTAGGAGGCCCTGCCCTTATTCCACCAATTGTCCGTTAACATAGACAGGATACTCAAACCCGATGTGAGTAACCATCTGATACACCATGAGGCCTGCCAGCTGCCTCATGGGTGAACACTGTCTCTTAGATTTTCACTTGTTCCTTCTGTACTCGTTGGCCCCATTTCACGCAAATTGGGCCTCGACACAACCCATGATAGCCGGGGTACCATGCACGATGAGTAATAAGGATGACACAGCGATTAACGGTGGTGGTGGGGCCAGACGCCACCCCCCACCTGGGGACACCTTCTTAGCTTGCCGCCCAGCTCAGACTGAAGATTTTGGTGGCATAGGGGAACTCAAATGCCCATCTTCCCCCCTACCTTGTCTTGACCAATCAGCACAACCCCTCATGCCACTTCCAATTACAGCCGTTTGTGCCTAAAACTCGTCACGAGGCTGAGGTGCCTAGACGTATCACAGACGCCCTCACCATGAGGTGTCCCGTCATGTCACAAGGAGGGGGAGGCCTATGACAGTGGCGTGATACCTCACATGGTGGGGGAGGCGACGTTCACTCCTCTGTCCCCCCACCTCTAAATCCGTTGGGGAGTCAAGTACCCACCTACACCTCTATTTTCAAATCTCATTTTCCCAGAAAACAGACTAAATTCTGTAACTCTCTCTAGAGAGCAGTCACAGACCTCTGGCTAGTCTTAAACGATAGTTCTTAGCATAAGCTTTCATCCAACACCACACAAGTGCATATAGTTAGAAAACTTCTTGTTTACAGTCCCTAGAGCAACTCTAGCCTAACCCTTAAACCGCTAGGGGTCCAAATGGAATTAACACCCACAGGCGCAACAAAAAAAAAATCAATTTTTTTTCTTTCTTTTTAATCTCTTTATTTGTGTTCCCTGAGCACAGGAAAAATAATAAAAAAAATTAATTACACTTACCGTGGACGTAAATGAGCCGAGAAGATCGTCGATGACGTCACGCCTGATCTTCGCTGGACTGCTGTGTGCCCGGGGTGAGTCAAGCGCGACAGAGGAGGAGCGCGAGTTGCCGCGAATTTATTTTCGCGTTATTATTTACAGTATCTATGGAGTATTTTAGACCCATTTTTTCACTGGTGTGGTTCAATATGTTCTCACAAGATGATTTATAAACATAAAACTGTTGTCAATGTATATTGTATCCACATATTAGTGTCACAAGTATTTGCACAAAAATGTCTTATTTCAAAATAAAATATACAATTTCTTATGATTTATTTCCGCTATATACACTCACTTATTTTGTATTTACATGTTTTGGCATCAGTCTTGGACATTTGGAAGTCATCAAGACTGTGATACTCATTGAAACATCGGACATGGCACAGAGGGACCTGACACGCTGTGCACCAAGTCATCACCATTTTTCTTTTCTGTTCCCTCTTGGTTGTTGACCAGCATACTACACACACACGCTGGCCTACTGCACGCTTTCCAGTTGGTGGTAAAAACCTGAGATTGTGTGTCAATAAGGCATCCCTGTAAGCAAGCCTGGGTGTTGGAGCATGGTGCAATACTGGGTTCAAAATGGGCCTCTGTACACCAGGAACTTTGCCAAACTTCTGTAGTAAATGTGTTACTACAGTAAAATTGAAAAGAAACAACTCCACTGCCCCCACCATCATATCACATTTATCCACCAAACGCATGTTGATGTTATTGTCCAAGACACAATTTGGTTTATAGATTAGTTCTCTGGTGGTTCTGTTCACCTTACCACTGTCCAGCATTGTTCCAGAGTGAATGGTGGTCAACATGTTCACTTCACGCCTGTCTTTCCACCGCACTGAAAGTATTCCACCTGTTTTTCTGAGCTCGCAATTACCAACCTGCATAGCACCTGGAAACACTGGCATTTCCCTTCGTTTTGCCTTCACTGTGCCACACACTCCAGTTCTATTATCAAGCAAGAACCTAGTTAGCAAGGATCTGGTATAATAGTTATCTGTGTATAATATGTGGCCCTTGTTCAGATATGATGCAGGCAGTGACTTCACAACACTACCTGAGAAGCCATGTTGTTCATTAGCAGGAATGTCTACATTTGTACCCGTATACATTATCATATGTAATACAATTCCTGTTTCACAGTCACAGAGTATAAAGAATTTAAATCCAAATCGGTGGCGTTTGGAGGGAATATACTGCTTGAAGGAAGGAAACCCTTTGAAAAGCACAAAGGATTTGTCAATCACAAGATTCTGAGCTTATACATAGAAATCCCTGTACTTTCCAATAAGTTCATTCAGGACGTGCCTTACCTTCCAAGCCTATCATGATAATTCCTGTCTTCATCATTTGCAAAGTGAAGACACCCGAGGTTTATCGCAAATCGGTCTCGAGACATATATTTGCCGAACATTGGTGTAGGAACAGTATGGTCTTTGCTCCAATAATGGTCCATTACGTGTTTGACACAATATTTCATCAACATACACAGTGTCAAAAAAACATACATTTCACCTACAGTCGTATCTTTCCATCGCTGCAAACGTGAATAATCGGATAACTCCTCCTCATCAATGAGATCACTCGCATATTTGTTCGTCTCATGAACAAGATGTTCCATTAGCGGCTCATAAAAATATGCAGTAAAATAGTCCATTTCACACATATCTGCACCTTTATCAGGGAAAATGTCTGTAATTCCAACATCCGAATTATCAAAAACAGGAATTTGTGGAACAAAATCTGTCCAATCACTTCACACAAAAACACCGGGTGTTTTTCGAGAGCCAATAGCGGCACCACGGAGAGGAAACCGTGGACCAGGAGCTGAAGCATGTCTAGGAACAGTAGGGGCGGGCAGGGACGGTGATGGAAAATCCCTCAATGTTGAGGGTCTTTGTTCATGTGTTGCCATGTGGTGCCTCATGGCTTGGTCAGATGCTGCTGACGCTACAAATTGTCGCTTGGCAACACCAGACACTCCTCCACTGACACTAGTGAAACTATTTTCCGATTCTAAGTCACTAAAACCGGAAAATAATTCACCTTCTTCAGAATCGTCAAGCAAAACATCAATATCTTGCAAAGGAGAACATGAACTGTGTGGTCTTGCACAAATTGAGGTCGAGTGAGGGCGAGGAGGCATGGGCGAGATGCTAGGCCTAGCCCTGGTGAAGCCAGCATGTTCACACTCGTCGTCGGTCGTATCCACCTCTAAGGGCTGTGTGTAGTCATAATCAAAGTCTGAATCGTCTATATCAGACTCATCACCATCCGGGAACAAATTATGAGTAATTTCGTCGCTTTTAATTTCCTTAAGTAATTTCCTGCGCTTATTGCAGAGCCAATGAGATGGAATATACTCCGGAACGGAGCATCTGGCACCAGCAAGAATGACAGAGGGTGGAAGGGTCCTACCATCAAAGGTAATCTTCACAACCCAAAGGGGCAGACGGCGATGACCACGAGGGGGACGATTAAACGTATCCACCTGAAGGACAGAATGACCCTGTGGCTCGAGGATATTTATTTATTTATATATTTTATTGATTTATATTGTGACGGGAAAGTGTAGAAGTGTAGGTGTTCGACAGTCCTCCTAATGGCTGTTGTCAATGCCTATCACATTTAAGAAAAAAAAGATCAGCTGCTTGGCTGTTGTCTGTGGTAAAGTAAGGGAAGACACGCAAAACACATAGTATGAACAATGAAACTTTAATTAACTTTAAAAATTATGAATAAGACAATTCCTTGGCTATGTACAGTGCAAACAAAAAAGTAAAAAAATATAACATAAAAATTAAGAAAAGGGTGACGTTACTCTACAAATAAAATAAAGACAGAAAAATGATTAACAGGTGCTGAGAATATAGCACTAGCTGAGAACCTCCACCAATAAACAGAGCGTATATCAGTTGGTTGTTCACAGCTTGAGAGCACAAGGATATTCTAACTTCAATGACTGGTTCAGGCCCAGACATCGGCTAGGTAGAGGGCGCTGAGGTGCAGTGGTGCAGACGTTGATTCACCTATCAGAAGCAGGCAGGCTGGAAATGGTAGTTTGGTGATTAGTGACGAGGGAGGGGGGAGGGTGGAAAGCGAGTGTAATGATACGTTTGCGCCTGGCAAAACGTATTTGACTCAATATTTACTACACTTGCTTGTAGTATTTACACGTTTTAGATGTAGTGAAGTAGCTTGATGGTAGGAAAGAGCAGGCCTAATCTCTCTTGAAGGAGATTATCGTAACAATATACAAGAAGGTACATTGGGTTTGTGAGAATACAGAGCATAGTATTTACAATCTTGTAAACCCTCTAGTACGCGCAGCGTTTCGGGCCGGTCCTTAATCTAACAGATAATTTTAATTAGGTAAATTCTAGCAGAATTAATATAATGATAACAAATACATTGCAAGAAAAAAAATATGCTTGATATCTTCGTGGCAGTCTGAGATTTCTAACACCAGTTGCATCATGGTTCGAGAGAACAGTGCTAACACTGGCATTTAACCGAGCGTTCTTGGAGACCCGGACAAGGGTCTCGCCAATGCAGGATAAGGCGGCCAAGTGGGTGGCTGCATCCTGAGAAGGAGCAGCAATGACACAGGTATCAAGACAGGTGGGGTTGCAGATAACAGAGGCATCTACTGAATCTACAAGATTCCTATGAAGGGAAAATCCGTCAGTAGGATTCGAATCTAAAGGATGGAGGTCAAAGTACTTAGGCCACGTAGCAGGACCAAACAAAGCATGGAATGAATTAGTATGAGAAGGGAGCATACAAGAGAGGGCCGTGGCGGGGATTGCGATGAGAACCTTTAGAGAGAGGTGGGTCATAAGGCGCAGTAGCCACAATCAGAGATGGAGCCGTGCAAGGAGACGAGGCGGTCACCACAGCAGGCTTGGGGCTCGACCCAACCACACAGAGGAGGGAGGGGAGCAGGGAGGAAGAGTTCAGTCTGGGCCTAAACCGGGCCCTGTAGCAGGGACTACAGAGCTCGGTCTTCCAGGACGGTCCGACTCAGGGGACTGGTCGCCCACCCCATGAGACTGGGTAAGAGAAGTCGTGTCGTCATCCATGCAGCAAGCAATTTCAAAGGTTTGGGACCTGGAACCAAGGGATACCACCTAACAGGGAGGCCGAGCGCGGACCAGTACAAAAAGGGTGTGTCGTCCCCAGCGGTGCTCCCCCTCTTCAACAGGGGAGTCCTACTACATCGTCCATTCTCCCACATAGGTGCTAAGACCCCATTCCCCCCTATTGCCCTAGACTGGACACCCAACCATCCACTCAGGGTGGCCCCTCACAGGCGACCCTTCCAGCGGGTGGTCCGATGGCTCATAAGGCCCCTACGTGGTGCCTTTCAGCACAAACACCACCTAAAGAGGGGACAAAGGCAACCCACACCGGTCCCAGGGAGGTGTACGTGAGCTCCTCACCACGACAAGGAGGCACCACAGAAGGGAAGAAAGGTAATAGTCAAAAGGGTCAACAAAGTGGATATGCAGCTGGGGCCACCTAGAGGACCGTATTTCACTACTAATGATAATGTTAGTATGTTATTATGCTGCATTTTATTATATATTACATAAATACATTGCCCAATGGCAATATTTCATATGTCCCTTTGTACGAAAATCTCACAACCACTTTCCCCCACCCCTTCCTTATTTCTATGTGGATTTTTTTGTGACTTCAACATCTTGGAGAATGCATATCCGATACTAAGCATGTGAAGTTGGAAGGAAATTGGTCAACATGTTAATTAAACACTATCTGTCACCGGGCAGGCACACGGTCAACTTAGGGGTCATGCACCCGGCTTGCGGGCAAGCGCGCGGTGACACCTAAATGTGTATACTCGTTTCAGCTTTCTCACGTTAATTCTCGTGCTACGTCTCTCGTTTTGGTATCATTGTGTTCGCAATTAAATTCCCTACAGGTATATATAAATATAATGTCCAAAAGCCTGGCGTGACTCCCAACATCAAAGCCTAAAGTCGGCAAAAGTTACCCGTGAGCGCACAAAATCCGTAAAATGTGCATACTCGTTCCATTTTTCTCACCATAATTCCCGTGCTACGTTGCTCGTTTTGGTATCATTGTGTTCGCAATTAAATTCCCTACAGATGTGTATGAATATTATGTACAAAAGTTTGGAGTGCCTCCCCGCAGAAAAGCCTAAAGTTACCTGTGAATGAGCACCAATTTGTACACTGCAACCTAATGTGTATACTCGTTCAGTTTGATAACATCAATTTTCGTGTTACGTCTTAAATTTTGGTATCAAATAGTTCGCAATACAAAGTCGCGTATTTTAAAACTAGTTCCATAATAATAGAGCAATAACTGGAATTTTAACAAACAATTTAATTCTGGAAGCTCATCATCACAAAATTATTTATATCTTTCTAGTATTCTGACATAAATTTTTGTGTCACAGCTTTCATTTTGGTATCAAATTGTTCGCGACGTAAAGGCGTGCATCTTAAAACTAGTCCCAACCTAATAAATAGAATTTTAACAAATTTTTAAAAATTTGGACCAAAAGCCTATTTATAATCATATAAGTGTTCGGACATCAAGTTTCATGTTACATCTTTCATTTTGGCATCAAATTGTGCGCATTCTAAAGGCGCTTATTTTAGTACTATCCCAAGGTCGATTGGATAAAAAATGAATTTTATTCAAATATTTTTTGTAGTGGACGCAAGTCCGGTCCAAAGTTAGGATTCAGGAGAAAAATAATGGACGCGAGTCCGGTCCAAAGTTACCGAGTGTATTAATCAGCCACAGGTGGCAAAGGTTGACTTTTTTTAGGGGGGGGGTCCAATTTATTTACAGATTTCAAACTCTATTCTCTTTGTCTCTTTTGGTTGTAATTAATGAATGAGGACCAGATTGGGGCTTTATCACTTATGTATGGACATTAAAGTTACTGCAAAATACTTGTTTCTTATCCCAAACCAATCCCTATACTTTGTTTTTTGGGGATTATTTATTCTTTACTTTATTTCATACTTCATTTTCATTTACTTCATATTATTTCAACACATTGATCTAAAACTTTCACATATTCGAGTACGAATGCCAAGCAATGTTTATTAACACATACAAGAAAATTCATTACTTAGAACTTACATAATCATATAATTATTTAGAACTTACAAATTCATTACTTAGAACTTACATAGTCATTGGCGATAACTTCAATTATCTCTAAAACAGGAATTTCAACTTTCAGACACTGTCAAAAATTCAGTTTCTCACCGATTCTCAGCCTTTTTACATATTATGTGCAAAGTTCTTAGTTCTAAGATTTTCTTGTTTTCGTTTAGTCATAAATCCATAACATTTGGAGTTATAATTTGTTTGCGTCCAAATTTTGAACACATTTGGATGGCAATATTGAAAAAAATGTTTTACAGTAAACTATACTCTCAAACAATATTTTGCTATAAGAAACATGAACGTTTTATGCCATTCTGAAATGATGATGAATAAAATAACAATTGGTTACATATTAATATTTTGACACCAAATTTGAAATTGTGATTTTTTATTTACTTTTTTTAGTTTTTTTCTGTTCATGGTATGATGTTGATCCATTCGAAAAAAAATTACCACGAAGATACTATTGACAAAAAATTGTGTGTGAGGAAGTTTTGGTACACAAGCAGTAGGGGTCCCTCATTTGTCAAATTGGTACTTATTAAAAATGGAAAAGTATCGATTTATTTATTTCCAAACAAAATTCTAGTGGTATCAATGACTAATTATACTATAGCCCGTGCTACATGAACCCTTCGTTCTGAGTAGCTGAATCTAAAACAACAGACAAATTGTGAGTCATCATCTACATGGTTGTTTGGTGTTGTCATAAGTGTAGTGTTTGGGGGTGACATCACATATATTGTGCACTGTATGCTACAATGAATATGTTTCAATGTGACTTAAACTTGGTACCTTTTTGTTTTTCTTTGTTTTGCGCCCTTATAAGCATTGTGTATTGAGAGACACCATATTTGATGTCTATAATAGTAGTTTGTTATCATAGGTGTTTTGAAACATGTCACACATTAAGTGTATTGCAATCGTTTGATGCCATAATTGAAATGTGTTTTAGGACACTATTTGAATTCTGTAACACCTTAACTTGTGTGTTATATGTTCAATACGTGACGTAGTGTTATGTGTCATACATGTAGAGTATTGCGTTATACCATAAATGTATTATGTTGTGTCACTCTACATGTTCTGTAATGTGTCACTTGAACAATTAAGTAATTTGCTTGCTCATATACATAGTGAATTATGTAGCGAAATATATGTAATATGTTGCACTACAGTATGATTATTATTGAGTGCATATTTTTATGAATAATAAATGTTGAACATTTATTGTCTCTTAGACAGGCTGGGGAACTTTGACACCATTAGTACTACATATTGTATTATAAAATTATTTTATTTTGTTACACATAAGTTTGCTGTGTTGTGTGACATGAGTGTTGTATAATGTTGGGATGCTTAAGTGTGATCCTTACCAAACTTATCTGTAGCGTTGACGTCAGCTCCAGTGTTGAGGAGGTTCATCACAGTGTTGTCGTGACCACCTGCAGCTGCCATATGAAGGGCTGGCAAGCCTGCCAACAGATACCACAATTGTTATTATTCATGAACCATCATGATTCTAGAGGTTTCTGTAAAGTGTTGAATTAAACCTTCCTTGATGAACCACTTGTATACCATTGAAGTGAAATACCAATTCTAAATATTATGCAAATCGATTTTTCATTGTAAGATTAATTGAGGAATATTGGGTTAAACAAATTTCAGATTAGATTACCATTAAAAATGTCCAACATCCCACCAGTTCTTATTTGATAACTTATTGCTCATAACGAATGAGCCAGTGGTGGTATTATGTAAATCAATTAAAAACTTTATTTGAAAATGGTAGTATATATTTTTAAAAAGTAAACATGAAAATTACAGTACATTAATTATACAAGAGAAAACAGTAACAGAACAGCAAGTAGATATTGCCATTACCTGGATCAGGAACTAAACTGGAAACATATACAAATCTACACTACACTACGTACAGAATTAAAATAGCGTGATATCAAATGAACAAAGTCACAAGGGTCATGATGAGGGTTCGAACATATGTCCGGGATGATCCCAGACGTGCCATAGTCTACTTTTTTATGTCTTTGAGACGCTGCCGGAGCCGTGTGAGGGCAGTATCACTCCCGGTTGCAATTCTTATGACCATGTCGGGGCTCAGTCGACTAAGGCGCATCTGGAATCATGCTGGACGTAGGTTCGAACCCCCATGACGGTCTTTGTGGATTTGTTCATATACCAATCTTTTCAATGCTGGCAAGACTAAACAGATGTACAGCAATCTAAATACAAAATTACATTTTAGGCAAAAATTGAGTGACAGTTATCTAAAAATTTTAAAGATCATATATTGTAAAGATAACATATATATCACAAATATAAGGTAATGAGACAATTTGTCATAGAACTAATATAAATTAATAATACCATGACATTGAATATATTAGCACAGCCTCAGTTTTAACAACACATTCTGTGCCTATCCTGTCTCAAAATCACCACAAACCCATAGCCCATATAGCCTCGGTCTGACTCTAGTTGGACTAAAAATGCCTGCCAGTAATCCATCTTTATGTCACATTGTTTCTTTAATCGTGCCAAGCGGGGGAGATCTCATCGAGTAAAGATATTCGAACCCCACAATAGATGAACTTACTAGGGTGAACCGATAGCTCTAGCCTTTAAATTGACCTTCAATAAGTGTCATACACTATAAAGGCTCGGCAATAAAATATTGGTAATACTAGCCTGAGGCAAGAAAATCATTGTTGCCCTCATTTAACCAAATTAACTATTATTGGAATCTAAAAGTTGCGATTTAACGATACTTGAGGTTATCTTGAGGTTATCTTGAGATGATTTCGGGGCTTTTTAGTGTCCCCGCGGCCCGGTCCTAGACCAGGCCTCCACCCCCAGGAAGCAGCCCGTGACAGCTGACTAACTCCCAGGTACCTATTTACTGCTAGGTAACAGGGGCATTCAGGGTGAAAGAAACTTTGCCCATTTGTTTCTGCCTCGTGCGGGAATCGAACCCACGCCACAGAATTACGAGTCCTGCGCGCTATCCACCAGGCTACGAGGCCCGGAGAAAAGAGAAACATTGTTGCCATTATCAGTTAAGTAAGATAACTTATGTAGATGCACTAAACACCACCATTCGTTATTTTACAATGCTAGCTATTTGTATGAGCAACAAGATGTTATCTTCACGAATTAATATTATAGTAATTTATGATATCCTGCTTCACACTAGTTGACATCAAACCATACTGTTACGAGCCTTTCCGTAACTGGGTTCTTTTAAAACTATGATCCTACTCAAGTTCAGAGGTCCCTAACACTAAAAAAATTGCGTTCCTTGTGGATTTGTTCATTTGATGCATCACGCTATTGTGATATCTGTGTGTATATATCAGTGTGTTGTTGTATTTTAGAAGAAACTGAAGCTGCTAACCATTTAGTTCCATTTAAACACTCTCGGTCTCAATGTTTATATTGGATATTAGAAACTTTAGATAGTATTTTCAACCTGAATGATGGAACCAACAACTAAGAATATATACATCGTTTTCCTTTCAGCCATCGTTGGGATGCAGAAAAAAACGGCCTTTTATCCCACTGGGGGGAAGCCCTAATATACACAAATAGCCATCGACTAAATGTACTAATACCCTTTGATAGTAAAAGATTAATTAAATGTAAAATTAACAAAAATAAAGTAAATCGGTTTTACCACGATGATTCATACTCTAAGTTCGTTAATAACAACCACATCAACAAAGAATAATGTAAATCCTCAACTGCCTCAGTTATAACCCCAGCCGCATGTTGCAGAGTTGAGAACAGCTAACAGAATACATGAAGATTCTTACTGGGTCCAATACCAACTACTCATGGGCAAAATAATAATAAGAATACAGAAATAGCACCAGAAAAAGTCAATGTCGGTAAGAAAATGACAAATTGGGCTATTTTATGTATCTCTTTTTCTGGATTAGTTTTATTAGTCACGTTTTATCTACTAGGAACAAATATATATAAATCATTATTGTCATTATTAATTGGTATTATAGCTCTTTTATTTATTACATTTATATTAACCTATCATCAATATCAATCAATTGTTTCTTATGCCCAGAAAATAGCCCCTCCAGCTAAACAACTTATAAATTTATTAAATAATTAAATTTCATGACACTTATTATTTTTGCTTGCTGATTCTCATCAAGAAATTACACTTAAAGTTTCCCCTCCACTTAAATTAATAGCAAGTCACCGCTCAACGAATAATATTATTAATAAGAAAGGAAAGGCAGTACTTACTGCCTGTACTGAACCCAAACCACCATCATCCATCACCACATGCGGGGGAATAAACCAGGCCTGAGAGATGGCAATATATATCCACCTAATAAACGAGTTGTGAATACAGGGCATACAGCGACCTGACTCCAGCATGTACCATAAAAGTTTAAAAACGAGCAAGGATAATTTAAACAATTATTTTATTGTGTTTAAGGTTGATCTGAATAATCCAACCATTTTGCTAGAAATTACCTACTTAATATTATCTATTAGATTAAGGAACTCCCCAAAATGCTGTGCATACTAGTGGCTTTATAAAAATGTAAACACATCATGCTATGTACTCTCATAAACCCAATGTAACTTATTGTATATATATAAATAAATAAATCAATAAATTATATATGACAATAATCCTTTAACTATTGACATTGTCATTGGCTTATATCCCGATAAAAACATCAACAAATATTTGAATCTACCACTCTTTAAAAAAGAACTTAATCAATAATAGGTAAAGTGATATGTAATATGTTAACAACAGCAAACATTATATCTCAATACCTCTCTTAATATCATTCCAATTGCATTTTAAATATTTTTTTAGATAAACTCAACATTATAAGAAAAAGTTGGTGTCTTGGAAAAGCTATTAAGCACATTAATAATAATAATCTACGGTTCGTTTTTATTTTGAGATTCCATGAGATTTTCTAGAAAAAACACAAGATGGTTATAAAGCTTTATATCACTATACCGCTCTTAATACGGCTCCAATCTCGTTTTTTATGATTTTCGTAGATGAACGCAACATTATGAGAAACAGTTGGAGTCTTGGAAAAGCTATTAAGCACATTAAAAATAATATTCAATGGTTCGTTTTCATTTTGAGGCTTCATGAGTTTCTCTAAAAGAAAACAGGCGATCGTTTGCCTAGCTCGCCAGGCGATGATCCCCAGCACACCCTACAGTGAGTTGGCCTGTCATTTCTTATCAGAGCCCACCCACACTAAAATTAATTGTGAATATATGGGCATACACCGACCTGTCTCCAGCATGTACCATAGCATTTTTAAATCGAGCAAGAGTTAAAATCTTTCAACTATTGACATTGCCATTGGCTTATATCCCAATAAAAACATCAACAAATATTTGTATCCACCACTCTCTAAAAAAGTACTTTATAATTGGATGAAAATAAAGATTTAACAAGTAAATCATTTAACATAACTAAGTCACTAATTTATGTTCTTAACATAATATAATAATAATAATATTTCAAATAAATCAATTGGAAACAATATTTTGAAAATAAAGAAAATCACTCGGTTTATTAGGCAAATCGGGTCTTGCATAGTAGGACGAGAAGTGCATTCTGGCTACTAGGTACGACATAGCCAGAATGCACTGGCTATGAATGCACTTCCAGAATGCACTGGAAAATATATATATATATATATATATATATATATATATATATATATATATATATATATATATATATATATATATATATATATATATATATATATATATATATATATTAGTATATTTTGGTAGCAGTCTTTCCTGTAGACAAATATTATTAAATATGACCGAAAAAGTAAGATTAATATTTCTAACACGAATTTTCTCTATCTTTCTTACGTTTCTTTTCACTGTTGATGGTAATTCAAAGATCAATTCTCCAAAATTAATTTTTATTTCTAGTCTGACGCGACACTTGAGCGCGTTTCGTAAAACTTATTACATTTTCAAAGACTTTAGTTTACAAACACACTACTGAAACTGAATAGAACTTTGCACATCTTCGAGTTTATATCTACATTTGGGTGAGGTGGATGAGGTGAAAATGAACTTTCAACAATGCGTATTAAATGGGTATTAAATTCTAACACAAGACAGAACACGAAACAATGGGTATTGAATGGAAGTAATTGTAGAAAGCCTATTGGTCCATATTTCTTGATGCTTCTATATTGGAGCGGAGTCTTCAAGTGGGTAGAATATAGTTGTGCATTAATTGGCTGTTGATTGCTGGTGTTGACTTCTTGATGTGTAGTGCCTCGCAGATTTCAAGCCGCCTGCTATCGCTGTATCTATCGATGATTTCTGTGTTGTTTGCTAAGATTTCTCTGGTGATGGTTTTGTTGTGGGAAGAGATTATATGTTCCTTAATGGAGCCCTGTTGCTTATGCATCGTTAATCGCATGGAAAAAGATGTTGTTGTCTTGCCTATATACTGAGTTTCTTGAGGCTTACAGTCCCCAAGAGGGCATTTGAAGGCATAGACGACGTTGGTCTCTTTTAAAGCGTTCTGCTTTGTGTTTGGAGAGTTTCTTATGAGTAGGCTGGCCGTTTTTTTGGTTTTATTGTAAATCGTCAGTTGTATCTTCTGATTTTTGTCTGTAGGGATAACGTTTCTATTAACAATATCTTTCAGGACCCTTTCCTCCGTTTTATGAGCTGTGGAAAAGAAGTTCCTGTAAAATAGTCTAATAGGGGGTATAGGTGTTGTATTAGTTGTCTCTTTAGAGTTGCGTGGCGTTTCACTTTCCTTCTTATGATGTCTTCAACGAAACCATTGGAGAAGCCGTTGTTGACTAGTACCTGCTATACCCTACAGAGTTCTTCGTCGACTTGCTTCCATCCTGAGCTGTGGCTGAGAGCACGGTCGACATAAGCGTTAACAACACTCCTTTTGTACCTGTCTGGGCAGTCACTGTTGGCATTTAGGCACATTCCTATGTTTGTTTTCTGAGTGTAGACTGCAGTGTGGAAACCTCCGCTCCTTTCCATGACTGTTACATCTAGAAAGGGCAGCTTCCCATCCTTCTCCATCTCGTAAGTGAAACGTAACACAGAATTCTGCTCAAATGCCTCCTTCAGCTCCTGCAGATGTCTGACATTAGGTACCTGTGTAAAAATGTCGTCAACATACCTGCAGTATATGGCCGGTTTCGAGTTAGTGTCGACTAAGACTTTTTGCTCGATGGTACCCATGTAGAAGTTCGCAAACAGGACACCTAGGGGAGAACCCATGGCGACCCCATCTACTTGCTTATACATGTGCCCATCCGGGCTCAAGAAGGGTGCCTCTTTAGTACAAGCTTGGAGTAGTTTCCTTAGAATGTTTTCTGGTATGTCAAGAGGAGTACAGGCCAGATCACGATACACTCTGTCCGCTATCATCCCGATTGTTTCTTCCACAGGTACGTTGGTAAACAGTGATTCTACGTCCAACGAGGCTCTTATCCCTGTGGCCCGTGTTCCCCGCAGTAAGTCAACAAATTTCTTTGGAGACTTCAGGCTGAAGGCACAAGGGACATAAGGAGTCAGCAAGCCGTTGAGTCGTTTCGCTAGTCTGTACATGGGTGTGGGTATCTGGTTGATGATTGGCCGAAGTGGGCTTCCAGGCTTATGTGTCTTGACATTCCCATACGCGTATCCAGGTTTATATTCCCCAATAATCTTTGGCAGGTGGAGTCCGGATTTCTTGGCGTTCACAGTTTCGATCAATTTGTTGACCTTTGCTTTCAATTCGGCTGTAGTGTTCTTCATTACCCTTTGGAATTTAGTTTGGTCAGAGAGTTTGAGGTTCATTTTCGCCAGATATTCGTCTTTTTTAAGAATTACGAATATTGGCGACTTGTCACCTCTCCTGACAACTATTTCCTTGTTCTCACGAAGGCTCTTAGCTGCCGCTTTGAGCTCAAGGGACAGTATGGTGCTTCTGTAGTTGCCTCGATTCTTTCCTCCTTCCGCAATAAGTTCTGCTTGTAAGGTGTCTTTGGTGGTGACCTTCTTTTGTGTCTCGAGGTCGAATATGTCGTCCAACAGAATCTCCAACTCTACTTTCCGGGCCATCTCACTCGGTCTGGACATAACGTGACAGTTTATACCCATATTTAGGAGAGTGACTTGGTCCTCAGTGAGGTTGATTCCTGCAAGGTTCAGGAAGTCGTCTCTTGGTCGTGGAATTGCCATAGGTCCTCCATATAACGTTGTTAGTTTCTTGATTATCCTTGTTTCAGTGCTGAGGTGATGTCGGTCTGTGACGATGTCGAGGTGTTGCTCGATGCGAGTATGGAGACTTATCCCTACAGACAAAAATCAGAAGATACAACTGACGATTTACAATAAAACCAAAAAAACAGCCAGCCTACTCATGAGAAACTCTCCAGACACAAAGCAGAACGCTTTAAAAGAGACCAACGTCGTCTATGCCTTCAAATGCCCTCATGGGGACTGTAAGCCTCAAAAAACACAGTATATAGGCAAGGCAACAACATCTCTTTCCAGGCGATTAACGATGCATAAGCAACAGGGCTCCATTAAGGAACATATAATCTCTCCCACAACCAAACCATCACCAGAGAAATCTTAGCAAACAACACAGAAATCATCGATAGATACAGCGATAGCTGGCGGCTTGACATCTGTGAGGCACTACACATCAAGAAGTCAACACCAGCAATCAACAGCCAATTAATGCACAACTATATTCTATCCACTTCAAGACTCCACTCCAATATAGAAACATCAAGAAATATTAGCCAATAGGCCGTCTGCAATTACTTCCATTCTTACCTTCAATTTGTGGCCATTGTAACAACTCCTAAAGACGAAGGTAACGGGAATTGAATGTTATATCTGTAAGACTAGATTCCGTTCGGCTTGTACAGGAGTGAGTAACACTACGGCACTGAGAGCTGGTCACTTGCTCTTGGTGTGTAAAAATGACCTGCCAGCTTGGAATATCCTAAAAAACCTTCTAGATAACATGACGCATGATCGGAAAACATCACTCATTGGAAGCCTACCAGCCATCCAGAAGGAGTGGGAAAGGAACAACAATTCTAATATACAAGGGGCGGAGGCTATAGTCAGGGATGAAACTGAGGCTGAAACTCAGGAAGTTGTAAACTCTGACTCAGTAGGCCAGGATGTAGATGACAGTAAACTAGAAAGTGTACCATACAGCACTGACAGCTCGATAGGTACAGACACTACAACGGTTCCCGATAGAGCAATTCAGAACAGAAGGACAGACTTATGCAAATTTTATGCAAAGGGCATATGCAGACATAGATACGCTGGTAATAAGAAAGGATTAGAATGCAGTTACCAACATCCCCAAAAATGTTTAAATATGCTTAGGAAAGGTGAGTGTCGATTTGGATCAATATGTAGGTTTTTCCATCCTGACATGTGCCAAACCTCACTGGAGGACAGAAAATGCTATGACCTCAGCTGCCCACACTTTCACGTGAAAGGCACCGAACGCTACATAAAGAGTGGCAAGCAGGATAATGAATTTGGAGGAAACTCTATACATTTTTTATACCAGACCGGCAGAGAATTCAAAAGAAGCAGCATGGAGAGGGTATGGAACTGGATGCCAGATCCACTTGCATTCCAGAATTACAGATACAATTACCCACCGAAAGGGAACTACAACTACGACAGACAACTGCCCTACAACAATCAGTACTGGTTAGAACAAACTCATTATGTCCACGAATAATGGGCTTGCCGAAAAAGTCTCCCATTCAAACTATCACTAATAGAGTAGCCTCATTCATCTTTGCCAACATAAAAGGACTGAAAACTAGAACAAACCACAAAGTACAGTTCATAAATGGCCTCCTCACGGAGTCAAATGCAGTATTTGGAGCTTTCACAGAAACCCATGCAGGGGAATTGTTGGACAGTGAGATCTGGATTCCAGGATATAACCTATACAGGTGTGATAGGAAAATTAGGTCACATGGAGGAGTGGGTCTGTATATTAGGGAAGACCTTGTATGCTCGGAGCTCCTAAACGTTACAAATGAGGTGGTAGAGGTACTGGGATTAAAAATAGAGAAAATAAATTTAGTGATTATTCTAATATACAAACCGCCAGATGCAACGGCTGAGGAATTCACAGAACAGATAAGCAAAATAGAGAATAGCCTTGATAATTTGGAGAACCTGATACCTGATATTATCTTCCTAGGTGACTTCAACTTGCCTAGTCTCAGGTAGAAAATAGCAAACAATAATATTATACCAGGAAATCTATCAGGACCTAACCAACCACAGATTAGAGAACTACTTAGATTCTGTGACAAATATTCACTCAATCAGCAGATATCGGAGCCAACGAGAAATGAAAATATTCTAGATCTGGTCTTTACGAACAATGAAGACATTATCAGAGACATTACGATATCAGATACCACATACTCAGATCACAAGCTCATTGAAGTGTAAACGACCATCAATACTCAGAATAGACCTAATACGTTGATGCAGGCGATGAGTCACAATAACATGGCTGAAGTATGTTGACCAGACCACACACTAGAAATTTGAAGGGACGACGACGTTTCGGTCCGTCCTGGACCATTCTCAAGTCGATTGTGATGAGGAGGTAGGGACAGGCAATAAATAGGCAAGAGAGAGCTGAGGAGGAAAGTAAGGTGTAGGGGATAGTCGTAATAATGAGAACTGCAGAAGGCCTATTGGCCCATACGAGGCAGCTCCTATAACCACCGAAGGAGATAGGAATAGGAATAAGAAGAGGATAGCAAGGGAGCGTAGGAGAATACAATGAACAGAAAAAGGGAGAAGAGAGAAAGAAAAGGAAAGAGAAAGAAAGATAAATGGAAGGGGTAAGCTTATGTTAAGTCACGTTTGTTAGAAAGATTAGAGCATTTGAGTATATACTGTGAAAGGGAAGAGTCCACAGCAACAAAGCCAGGACTCAAGTTCATGTTGGGTACATTGTGTATAAGTATAAAACGTTGATAAAGCGAGAGGGGCTATTCAGTAAATTCAATTTTAATAATAAAAGGATAGACTGGGAGATAATAAAAGGGAACTTACAAACATTCTATGGGGTCCTGTTCTAAGTAATACAAGTCCTACAGAAGAAATAGAAAAACTGACTTCAGAAGCGTATCAAGTCTGTCTGAAACATGTTCCTTTGAGGAAAGCCAGAAAGAGATCTAACGTAGAAAGAGAACGCAGACGACACTATAAACGCAGGAAAAAAATAACGGAACTGCTTATGCATACACGAATTTCCCGTCTAAGAAGGAATAATTTAAATAGGGAGATTGAAGAAATCGAGCGGAAATTGAAACACTCATATGAAACTGAAGAAAGGCAGTTAGAACAGAAAGCAATTCAGGAAATAAAGAAAAATCCAAAATATTTCTTCTCATATGCGAAATCAAAAGCAAAAACCACTGCCAGCATTGGACCTATTCGTACAAGTGAAGGTTCATACACGGAGGATGACAAAGAAATTAGTGAAATCCTAAAAAAGCAGTATGAGGACATGTTTAGCACTCCAATAAACAACATGAAGGTGGAAGATCCAGACAATTTCTTTATGCGGGATATTCAAACCCCTGTATATATAACTGATATAAACACGAGCGCACTGAATTTTGAAAGAGAAATTGAAAACATGCCCATGCACTCGGCCCCAGGTCCAGACTCGTGGAATTCAATATTTATAAAGAAATGCAAAGTGCCGGTAGCACAGGCACTCAGTATAGTGTGGAGGAAGAGCTTGGACACGGGGGAGATACCAGATGCACTTAAAGTAGCAGACATAGCCCCTCTACACAACGGAGGGAGCAAAGCATTGGCAAAAAATTATAGACCAGTTGCACTAACATCGCACATCATAAAAGTATTTGAGAGAGTGATTAGGAGTCAGGTCACCAATTTCATGGAGACCAATGACCTTCACAACCCAGGCCAACATGGATTTCGAGCGGGAAGATCGTGCCTCTCACAGCTACTTGAGCCCTACGACAAAGTCACTGAGGCATTAGAAGAAAAACAGAATGCTGATGTGATATACACGGACTTCGCAAAGGCTTTCGATAAATGTGACCATGGCGTGATAGCACACAAAATGAAGTCAATGGGAATAACCGGTAAAGTAGGACGCTGGATACTCAGTTTTCTGTGAAATAGGACTCAGCGAGTAACGGTCAACCATATAAAATCTAGTCCAAGTGCAGTTAAAAGATCTGTACCTCAGGGTACAGTCCTTGCACCGCTGCTTTTCCTTATTCTCATATCAGATATAGACAAAAATACAAGTCACAGCTTCGTATCATCCTTTGCAGATGACACAAATATCAGTATGAAAATTACCTCGGCTGAAGACAATGAAAAACTTCAAGCTAATATTAATAAAGTTTTTGACTGGGCATCAGAAAATTACATGATGTTTAACAGTGATAAATTCCAGGTACTCAGGTACGGTAAAAATGAGGACCTTAAACATAATACAGAGTACAAAACACAATCAAATGTACCCATAGTATGAAAACAGCATGTAAAGGATTTGGGAATAATAATGTCTGACGACCTAACGTTTAAGGAGCATAACCAAGCAAATATTGCGACAGCCAGAAAAATGATAGGATGGATTACAAGAACTTTCAAATCCAGGAATCCCATCACAATGGTTGTACTCTTCAAGTCACTTGTGTTGTCTCGTCTTGAGTACTGCTCAGTACTCACTTCCCCCTTCAGAGCAGGAGAGATTGCTGAAATAGAGGGAATACAGAAAACATATAATGCACGCATAGACGCAATAAAGCACCTAAATTATTGGGATCGTCTCAAAGCCCTCCAAATGGAATCACTAGATAGAAGACGAGAGAGATATCAAATAATATACACCTGGAAGATACTGGAGGGCCAAGTACCAAATCTATACACAGTAAAATAACAACGTACTGGAGTAAACGATATGGAAGAAAATGTAGAATAGAACCAGTGAAGAGCAGAGGTGCCATAGGCACAATCAGAGAACACTGTATAAACATCAGAGGTCCGCGGTTGTTCAACGTCCTCCCAGCAAGCATAAGAAATATTGCCGGAACAACCGTGGACATTTTCAAGAGGAAACTAGATTTATTCCTCCAAGGAGTGCCGGACCAACCGGGCTGTGGTGGGTATGTGGGCCTCCGGGCCGCTCCAAGCAACAGCCTAGTGGACCAAACTCTCACAAGTCACTTGGGGAGTAGAAGAACTCCCAGAACCCCATCTACCAGGTATCAACCAGGTAACCCATTGTTTCGTGTTCTATCCTGTGTTGAAAGTTTTGTTCACCTCATCCAAAACTGTTGTAACATATCACTTCACCCAAAATGCGGGTATAAAATGAAAAATGAAAGCTGTTTAAATCATAGCATAAGTAAGAAATCTGCTTAGTGTTTGCAGGTAATAGTTGTGTGTGTGTAAACTAAAAGTCTTTTAAAATATAATAAGTTATTACGAAACGCGTTCAAGTGTCGCGTCAGACTAGAAATAAAAATGAATTTTGGAGAATTGATTTTTCAATTACCATCAACAGTGAAAAGAAACATTAGAAAGATCGAGAAAATTCGTGTTAGAATTATTAATTTTACTTTTTCGGTCATATTTAATAATATATGTCTACAGGAAAGACTGCTACCAAAATATACTAATATATATATATATATATATATATATATATATATATATATATATATATATATATATATATATATATATATAAATATAACTGAAAACTCACACCCCAGAAGTGACTCGAACCCATACTCCCACAACTGGTATGTACAGGGACGCCTTAATCCGCTTGACCATCACGACCGGACATAAGGAAGTGATAGCCGAGGCTATATGAACCACTTCCCCGCCGGCACTCGGATGGTAATCTTGGGCATAGCATTTTATCAAATCACCTCATTCTTTGGGGCACACGTGAGGAACACAAATGCAAACAAGCCTGAATGGTCCCCAGGACTATATACAACTGAAAACTCACACCCCAGAAGTGACTCGAACCCATACTCCCACAACTGGTATGTACAGGGACGCCTTAATCCGCTTGACCATCACGACCGGACATAAGGAAGTGATAGCCGAGGCTATATGAACCACTTCCCCGCCGGCACTCGGATGGTAATCTTGGGCATAGCATTTTATCAAATCACCTCATTCTTTGGGGCACACGTGAGGAACACAAATGCAAACAAGCCTGAATGGTCCCCAGGACTATATACAACTGAAAACTCACACCCCAGAAGTGACTCGAACCCATACTCCCACAACTGGTATGTACAGGGACGCCTTAATCCGCTTGACCATCACGACCGGACATAAGGAAGTGATAGCCGAGGCTATATGAACCACTTCCCCGCCGGCACTCGGATGGTAATCTTGGGCATAGCATTTTATCAAATCACCTCATTCTTTGGGGCACACGTGAGGAACACAAATGCAAACAAGCCTGAATGGTCCCCAGGACTATATACAACTGAAAACTCACACCCCAGAAGTGACTCGAACCCATACTCCCACAACTGGTATGTACAGGGACGCCTTAATCCGCTTGACCATCACGACCGGACATAAGGAAGTGATAGCCGAGGCTATATGAACCACTTCCCCGCCGGCACTCGGATGGTAATCTTGGGCATAGCATTTTATCAAATCACCTCATTCTTTGGGGCACACGTGAGGAACACAAATGCAAACAAGCCTGAATGGTCCCCAGGACTATATACAACTGAAAACTCACACCCCAGAAGTGACTCGAACCCATACTCCCACAACTGGTATGTACAGGGACGCCTTAATCCGCTTGACCATCACGACCGGACATAAGGAAGTGATAGCCGAGGCTATATGAACCACTTCCCCGCCGGCACTCGGATGGTAATCTTGGGCATAGCATTTTATCAAATCACCTCATTCTTTGGGGCACACGTGAGGAACACAAATGCAAACAAGCCTGAATGGTCCCCAGGACTATATACAACTGTGTTCCTCACAGTTGCATTTGCATTTGCATTTGTGTTCCTCACGTGTGCCCCAAAGAATGAGGTGATTTGATAAAATGCTATGCCCAAGATTACCATCCGAGTGCCGGCGGGGAAGTGGTTTATATAGCCTCGGCTATCACTTCCTTATGTCCGGTCGTGATGGTCAAGCGGATTAAGGCGTCCCTGTACATACCAGTTGTGGGAGTATGGGTTCGAGTCACTTCTGGGGTGTGAGTTTTCAGTTGTATATAGTCCTGGGGACCATTCAGGCTTGTTTGCATTTGTGTTCCTCACGTGTGCCCCAAAGAATGAGGTGATTTGATAAAATGCTATGCCCAAGATTACCATCCGAGTGCCGGCGGGGAAGTGGTTCATATAGCCTCGGCTATCACTTCCTTATGTCCGGTCGTGATGGTCAAGCGGATTAAGGCGTCCCTGTACATACCAGTTGTGGGAGTATGGGTTCGAGTCACTTCTGGGGTGTGAGTTTTCAGTTGTATATAGTCCTGGGGACCATTCAGGCTTGTTTGCATTTGTGTTCCTCACGTGTGCCCCAAAGAATGAGGTGATTTGATAAAATGCTATGCCCAAGATTACCATCCGAGTGCCGGCGGGGAAGTGGTTCATATAGCCTCGGCTATCACTTCCTTATGTCCGGTCGTGATGGTCAAGCGGATTAAGGCGTCCCTGTACATACCAGTTGTGGGAGTATGGGTTCGAGTCACTTCTGGGGTGTGAGTTTTCAGTTGTATATAGTCCTGGGGACCATTCAGGCTTGTTTGCATTTGTGTTCCTCACGTGTGCCCCAAAGAATGAGGTGATTTGATAAAATGCTATGCCCAAGATTACCATCCGAGTGCCGGCGGGGAAGTGGTTCATATAGCCTCGGCTATCACTTCCTTATGTCCGGTCGTGATGGTCAAGCGGATTAAGGCGTCCCTGTACATACCAGTTGTGGGAGTATGGGTTCGAGTCACTTCTGGGGTGTGAGTTTTCAGTTGTATATAGTCCTGGGGACCATTCAGGCTTGTTTGCATTTGTGTTCCTCACGTGTGCCCCAAAGAATGAGGTGATTTGATAAAATGCTATGCCCAAGATTACCATCCGAGTGCCGGCGGGGAAGTGGTTCATATAGCCTCGGCTATCACTTCCTTATGTCCGGTCGTGATGGTCAAGCGGATTAAGGCGTCCCTGTACATACCAGTTGTGGGAGTATGGGTTCGAGTCACTTCTGGGGTGTGAGTTTTCAGTTGTATATAGTCCTGGGGACCATTCAGGCTTGTTTGCATTTGTGTTCCTCACGTGTGCCCCAAAGAATGAGGTGATTTGATAAAATGCTATGCCCAAGATTACCATCCGAGTGCCGGCGGGGAAGTGGTTCATATAGCCTCGGCTATCACTTCCTTATGTCCGGTCGTGATGGTCAAGCGGATTAAGGCGTCCCTGTACATACCAGTTGTGGGAGTATGGGTTCGAGTCACTTCTGGGGTGTGAGTTTTCAGTTGTATATAGTCCTGGGGACCATTCAGGCTTGTTTGCATTTGTGTTCCTCACGTGTGCCCCAAAGAATGAGGTGATTTGATAAAATGCTATGCCCAAGATTACCATCCGAGTGCCGGCTGGGAAGTGGTTCATATAGCCTCGGCTATCACTTCCTTATGTCCGGTCGTGATGGTCAAGCGGATTAAGGCGTCCCTGTACATACCAGTTGTGGGAGTATGGGTTCGAGTCACTTCTGGGGTGTGAGTTTTCAGTTGTATATAGTCCTGGGGACCATTCAGGCTTGTTTGCATTTGTGTTCCTCACGTGTGCCCCAAAGAATGAGGTGATTTGATAAAATGCTATGCCCAAGATTACCATCCGAGTGCCGGCGGGGAAGTGGTTCATATAGCCTCGGCTATCACTTCCTTATGTCCGGTCGTGATGGTCAAGCGGATTAAGGCGTCCCTGTACATACCAGTTGTGGGAGTATGGGTTCGAGTCACTTCTGGGGTGTGAGTTTTCAGTTGTATATAGTCCTGGGGACCATTCAGGCTTGTTTGCATTTGTGTTCCTCACGTGTGCCCCAAAGAATGAGGTGATTTGATAAAATGCTATGCCCAAGATTACCATCCGAGTGCCGGCGGGGAAGTGGTTCATATAGCCTCGGCTATCACTTCCTTATGTCCGGTCGTGATGGTCAAGCGGATTAAGGCGTCCCTGTACATACCAGTTGTGGGAGTATGGGTTCGAGTCACTTCTGGGGTGTGAGTTTTCAGTTGTATATAGTCCTGGGGACCATTCAGGCTTGTTTGCATTTGTGTTCCTCACGTGTGCCCCAAAGAATGAGGTGATTTGATAAAATGCTATGCCCAAGATTACCATCCGAGTGCCGGCGGGGAAGTGGTTCATATAGCCTCGGCTATCACTTCCTTATGTCCGGTCGTGATGGTCAAGCGGATTAAGGCGTCCCTGTACATACCAGTTGTGGGAGTATGGGTTCGAGTCACTTCTGGGGTGTGAGTTTTCAGTTGTATATAGTCCTGGGGACCATTCAGGCTTGTTTGCATATATAAATATATATATATATATATATATATATATATATATATATATATATATATATATATATATATATATAAGGGTCTTGAGGGACAGCGGTAGCAGTAGAGTCTGCTGGTTGCGGGCGAGCAGCTTGTGCACGGGTGGTCACCCAAACCGGAGGAGAAACTTCATCACTTTCTTGGACCTCTGCTGAAACATATTCAAAGATGGGATTATCCATTACAGAGTTACACACCTGGGGTTTGTCCATGATGGTCAGGTTGGACGGTTGCAGATCTTCTGCCAAGTCGTTGCCCAGGAGAAGTTGCACTCCAGACATGGGAAAAGGCTTCTCCCTGATGGCGACTTGGACTTCACCGGTCTCAAAAGGACAATCCAGGTGGACTCTGGCGAGTGGCTACGGAGTGGTAGCAGTGAGGTCAGTGATAAGGACGGTTTCCCCGGTGTAGGTAATGTTAGGCACAGCTGATTTCAATATTATGGACTGAAGAGCCGCTGTGTCCCTCAAGATCTTCAATTTGAAACGTCCCTCCTAATCTGTACCGTTGGTAGAGACAGTTCCAGGATTCAGGTTTTGCTGAAGAGAGAAAGATCATTAATAGGAACATCAACATTCATCACAGGCTTACCGGACTTAGGAGGAGTCGGTTTGGGTTTAGCTGTTCCATTGCCTTTGTACTGAGCTTTCCCACATCTATCTATGGTATGTCCATAGAGTTTGCAATACTTACAATACAATTGAGAGCTTGCTTGATCTGTACTCACTTTATCATAACTATATCAAGCCTTCTTACTGGGAGGTGGTGATGGTGTCAGCCGGTGGATGAGGCTGTAGGTGTCAGCTGATTTCGCACATTTGATGTAGTCGGTTTCTTCTTTATCTGCTAAATATAAACGGACGGAAGGGGGAACACGTCTCAAGAATTCCTCAACTAGCATGAGGTTGACGAGCTCTGTAAATGTAGAGACATGTGCTGCTTCCAGCCATTTCATGAAATATCTTTTCTTGGTATTGGCAAATTCTAGAAAGGTGGTGGGACTTGCCTTTAGATGATCACGGAATTTTCGTCTGTAGCTTTCGGTGGAGAGAAGGTAGGCATCCAACACTGCTTGCTTCAGGGTCTGGTAGTCATTCTCAGACGCTAAGGTACTGAGAGTAACTGCAGCTCTACCTGTAAGATGCACTCTGAGAAGGGTAGACCATTGATCTGCAGGCCAGCTAAGTTTATTAGCTAGGGTCTAAAAAGTGGTGAAAAAGACATCAATCTCTGTCTCAACGAATGGTGGCATTAACTTACTTGCATGGGAGACATTGAAACTTACTGGAAGACTAGCGGTAGCTTGTTGGCGCTGAGTGTGGTGTGTAGTTTCCAACGTGAGTTCTCGTTGACGACATTCTATAGCCAAATCCGCTTGCTGTTTGTCATGCTCGGGTTGTATCTGCAGGTGGCGTTGTTTTGCTTCAAGCTATATTCGCTCACTCTCTCTGAATAGGGCCATTTCACGTTCTTGCTCTTCTTTCCTCATTGCAGCTTCTCTTTCCCTCATCTGGAGGGCTTCTTTCGCCAGTTCAGCCTCTCTTTCTCTCATGTGCATAGCTTCTTGCTGTTGCTCCCGCTCGAGTTTTGCAAGTTCGAGCTTGAGTTTTATAGTTGCCAGATCATGTTTATCTGGAGTTTCAGAGTCAATCTTCCCTTCATCTAAGAGGTGATCCATTATTAAGTTATGCAATTAATTTTTGTTGGCTCTATGAGGTACATCTAGTTGATACTCGTGTGCAAGAGTTTGTAATTCGGTCCTCTTGGCACGACTTAAGGTTCCTATTTCACCTGCTGGATCGTTACGAAAAGCTGGGAGACGAAACATGGTGAAAAATAGCAAATAAATGCACAACGAATACTTGTGATAAGGTCAGTGTCAGTAACAGGATAACGTGGCAACTGGTAACTATCCTGTGGAATTTAATATTTAACAATTAATGTTAATTTTAGAATGGTAAATGATTAGTCAATCAAAAGCGCAGGAAATCTTGTACCCGGTACTCAATGTAAGAGAATAAGGGCAAGAAAATCCTACTAAATAAATGAAACTAAGTTTCTAAAACAAATGAAACATTTAATCGTTCCAAAAGTGAATAAGGTAGTCCAAGAATGTAGGCATACCTTGCCGAGTCTCTATAGGATAGAAGCAAGGGTTTTCCCACTAAATGAAATATGATACTTACAGAATTAGCGAACTTTGTGCTCTGAAAAAAGAAAGCTAATTCCCTACCTAAGTAAATATCATCATCTCTGACCGACGTGTAGGGGGGCGAGTGTCAACTGGTGACGAGAACTGCTGCTGAGGTCCCAACTCAGCAACGTAGTCCGTGCTAGAGGAACTATGGCCCTCTTTATCCTCCTTCGGTCGGATTGCAGAAGATAGGGTGCTTTGACCCGAAGACAAACCAAAGTACCAGGGTACCCAAAATGATGATCTGTCTGAGATTGAGAAATATCCTAGGGACAAAAGGTGGAAAACACGAGTAATAACACGGAGGGAGGGATGACCAATTAAGAGAATGATTGAGGCCTTCAGTCACCACGTAATCCAAAGTTATTCAACACTCACTATATGCTACTCTCGGAATGCACAATACACACAGCACCATATAAATATTAAAAGTAATGAAAATATTGAAAAACAACTGTATCAAAGCCAAGTACGCTTACCACAAATTGACGTTCTGGTACTAGTACCTGAGTAAAGCTCCGTGCACAGGCCCCCATTAAATTCAGCAGTCTCCGTGGTGTAGTGGTAAGACACTCGCCTGGCGTTCCGCGAGCGCTATGTCATGGGTTCGTATCCTGGCCGGGGAGGATTTACTGGGCGCAATTCCTTAACTGTAGCCTCTGTTTAACACAACAGTAAAATGTGTACTTGGATGAAAAAACGATTCTTCGCGGCAGGGGATCGTATTCCACGGACCATAGGATTAAGGACTTGCCCGAAACGCTACGCGTACTAGTGGCTGTACAAGAATGTAACAACTCTTGTATATATCTCAAAAAAAAAAAAAAAAAAAAAAAAAAAATGTGACGGGAAAGTGTTGGAGTGTAGATGTTCAGCAGTCCTCCAATGGCAGGTGTCAATGCCTAGTCACACTTACAAAAAAAAAGATAGACTGCTTGCCTGTTTTCTGTCTGTCTGTGGTAAAGTAAGGGAAGACATGCAAAGCACAAAATATTAACAATGAAACTTTAATTAATCTAGAAAACATATATAAACAAAGACAATCCCTTGGCAATGTACAGTGCAAAAGAACAAGTCAAAAACAATATAACATAAATGAATAATAGGGATGAAGTTACTCTACAATAATATAACGTTTAAAGGTGAAAAATAATTAGGTGTTGAGAATATTAGCGCTAGCTGAGAAACATCCAGCTGATAGACAGCGTATATCAGTTAGTTGTTCACTGCTTGAGAGCACAAGGATATTCTGACTTCAATGGCTGGACCAAGCCCATACACGACTCAGGTAGAGGGCGCTGAGGTGCAACGTGCAGGTGTGCAGTCGGCGAGTCACCAATCAGGAGCAGGCAGGCTGGGAAGGGTAGTTGGCTGGTTGATGACGAGCTGGCGTGGAGGGAGTGGAGTAGGGGGGGTGAGTCTTGGATACGTTTTGCCTCCTAGTCAAAACGTTTTGTGCTGCTGAGAGACATATCTTGAAGGTAGCATCTTAATCTTGAATAATAAACATAACTTCATGTAGAGAAGAGCAGGCTCAATCTCTCTTGAGAGAGATTATCGTCACAATATATATATATATATATATATATATATATATATATATATATATATATATATATATATATATATATATATATAAATATATATATATATATATATATATATATATATATATATATATATATATATATATATATAATTTTTATATGGGAACCATCGAAGATAGGGTCTTCAGTAGCAGACAAAAACCAACTGTATACTGCCGTTATGTAGATGACATATTCGTAATAGTAAAAGACTCAGATGAACTAATTGACCTAAAAAGACACCTAGAGAGAGAGTCAGTACTCCGATTTACACATGAAAATAGTGAAAATAACAGTCTGCCATTCTTGGATGTACTAATAACAAAAACAGGAACCTCTTTAAGCACCAACGTATATACCAAGCCCACCAACATAGGATTATGCCTGAACGGTAGAAGTGAGTGCCCCCAAAGATACAAAGCCAGTGTTCTCAATGCTTATATTCGTCGAGCGCTTACCCACTGCTCTGAATGGAGCAACGTGAGTAGAGAGTTTGAAAGAGTAACTCAGGTATTGGTGAACAATGGATATAGCAACGCGGAAATAAACGCTGCTATAAGAAGACACTTGGACCGTTGGTATAATTCAGAACCTAGAACAGAAACCACAACACCCCCAATAAAATTATATTACAAATCAACCATGCACAGTGAACATATAAAAGAGGAAAGAATAATGAAAGAAATAATCCGTAAATGAGTAAAAAGCACTACTCCTAACCAAAACATAAACCTGATAATATTCTACAAAACCAAGAAGACTTCCGAACTCCTTATCAAAAACAGTCCGAAGCCGACGGAGAACCCTCTACAGCAGTCAAGCGTTGTATACATGTACACTTGCCCCCACGAAGGATGTAACCTTCAATGTAAGTACATAGGTATGACGTCGACCAAGCTGACGAGGCGTTTGACATGCCATCTTCAATCTGGTGCCCCTAGGAATCACATGAGACAAGCCCATGACATTACTCTAACAAGAGAAATGTTGAACAAGAATACTTGCATAATAGACAAAACCCAAGATTCAAGAAGATTACAAATTCTTGAGGCAATTCACATAAGAATAGAGCGACCTACCATGAACACCCAAATCACGGAACTATTTACTCTACCCACCATGAGAGTAAGGACAAGACAAGAACATATCGATGCCAACACAGAAGACAATGTCCAACATAACAGGCCAATTACACTGGATTAATCTTTGTGTTTAGATAGGAGATGCCTCGTATGGGCCAATAAGCCTTCTGCAGCCCCTATGTTTATCCCTTATGTATCCCCCCATGTTTTCACCTTCATTGTATTATCACCTGACCTAATGCGGGTATAAAATCAACTAGTATTGTAAGATCTGTTCACTTGAGAATGAACCATGGAGGTTCGAAACGTCGTGCAAATTATACAAATAAGTGTAATACACTCTATAGTAAATCACTTCTTTTCTTCACCTTAAAAGTACGAAAATGAGTTTTGGAGAACTCCTATTTCAATTAAGCCCTGATGCTAAGAAAATAGTTAGAGGGATAGAAGCCCAAAACCAGAAAATAATAAATACAGAATATGCGGTCATATTCAATGAAACATGTTTGAAAGAAAACCTGCTGCCAGTATACACCAATATATATATATATATATATATATATATATATATATATATATATATATATATATATATATATATATATATATATATATATATATATATATATATATATTAGTATATTTTGGCAGCAGTCTTTCCTGTAGACATATATTATTAAATATGACCGAAAAAGTAAGATTAATAATTCTAACACGAATTTTCTCAATCTTTCGTACATTTCTTTTCACTGTTGGTGGTAATTCAAAAATCAATTCTCCAAAATTCATTTTTATTTCTAGTGTGACGCGACACTTGAGCGCGTTTCGTAAAACTTATTACATTTTCAAAGACTTTAGTTTACACATACACAACTGAATAGAACTTACACATCTCCGATTGGTTTATATCTACATCTGAGTGAGGTGGATGGGGTAAGGTGGTTTTAATAGGGTATTAAATTCATCAACACAAGACAGAAAATGAAACAATGGGTATTGAATGGAAGTGATTGTAGAAAGTCTATTGGTCCATATTTCTTGATGCTTCTATATTGGAGCGGAGTCTTGAGGTGGGTAGAATATAGTTGTGCATTAATTGGCTGTTGATTGCTGGTGTTGACTTCTTAATGTGTAGTGCCATGCAAACGTCAAGCCGCCTGCTATCGCTGTACCTATCGATGATTTCTGTGTTGTTTACTAGGATTTCTCTGGCGATGGTTTGGTTGTGGGAAGAGATTATATGTTCCTCAATGGAGCCCTGTTGCTTATGCATCGTTAAACGCCTAGAAAGAGATGTTGTTCTCTTGCCTATATACTGGGTTTTTTGGAGCTTACAGTCCCCAAGAGGGCATTTGAAGGCATAGACGATGTTGGTCTCTTTTAAAGCGTTCTGCTTTGTGTCTGGAGAGTTTCTCATGAGTAGGCTGGCCGTTTTTCTGGCACACAAGACACACAAGCCTGGAAACACACTTCGGCCAATCATTTGCCAGATACCCACACCCACGTACAGACTGGCGAAGCGACTCAACGGCCTGCTGACCCCTTATGTCCCTTGCGCCTTGCGCCTGAAGTCTCCAAAGGAATTTGTTGACTTACTGCGGGGCACACGGGCTACAGGGATAAGAGCCTCGTTGGATGTAGAATCACTGTTCACCAACGTACCTGTGGACGAGACAATCGGGATGATAGCCGACAGAGTGTATCGTGATCCAGCCTGTACTCCTCCTGACATACCAGAAAATATTCTAAGGAAACTACTCCAAGCTTGTACTAAAGAGGCACCCTTCTTGAGCCCGGATGGGCACATACATAAGCAAGTAGATGGGGTCGTCATGGGTTCTCCCCTAGGTGTCCTGTTTGCAAACTTCTACATGGGTACCATCGAGCAAAAAGACTTAGTCGACATGAACTTGAAACCGGCCATATACTGCAGGTATGTTGACGACATTTTTACACAGGTACCTGATGTCGGACATCAGCAGGAGCTGAAGGAGGCATTTGAGCAGAGTTCCGTGCTGCGTTTCACTTACGAGATGGAAAAGGATGGGAATCTGCCCTTTCTAGATGTAACAGTCATGGAAAAAAAGGAGGTTTCCACACTGCAGTCTACACTAAGGAAACGAACATAGGAATGTGCCTAAATGCCAACAGCGACTGCCCAGACAGGTACAAGAGGAGTGTTGTTAACGCATATGTCGACCGTGCTCTCAGCCACAGCTCAGAATGGAAACAAGTCGACGAAGAACTCTGTAGGGTAAGGCAGGTCCTAGTCAACAACGGCTTTTCCAATGGTTTCGTCGAAGACATCATAAGAAGGAAAGTAAAACGCCATGCAACCTCTGAAGAGATAACTAACACAACACCTATACCCCCTATTAGACTATTTTACAGGAACTTCTTTTCCACAGCTCATAAAACGGAGGAAAGGGTCCTGAAAGATATTGTGAATAGAAACGTTATCCCTACAGACAAAAATCAGAGGATACAACTGACTATTTACTATCAAACCAGAAAAACGGCCAGCCTACTCATGAGAAACTCTCCAGACACAAAGCAGAACGCTTTAAAAGAGACCAACGTCGTCTATGCCGTCAAATGCCCTCTTGGGGACTGTAAACTCCAAAAAACCCAGTATATAGGCAAGACAACAACATCTCTTTCTAGGCGTTTAACGATGCATAAGCAACAGGGCTCCAGTAAGGAACATATAATCTCTTCCCACAACCAAACCATCGCCAGTGAAATCCTAGTAAACAACACAGAAATCATCGATAAATACAGCGATAGCAGGCGGCTTGACGTTTGCGAGGCGCTACACATTAAGAAGTCAACACCAGCAATCAACAGCCAATTAATGCACAACTATATTCTACCCACCTCAAGACTCCGCTCCAATATAGAAGCATTAAGAAATATGGACCAATAGGCTTTCTACAATCACTTCCATTCAATACCCATTGTTTCGTGTTCTGTCTTGTGTTGATGAATTTAATACCCTATTAAAACCACCTCACCCCATCCACCTCACTAAAATGTAGATATAAACAAATCGGAGATGTGTAAGTTCTTTTCATTTGTGTATGTGTAAAGTCTTTGTAAATGTAATAAGTTTTACGAAACGAGCTCAAGTGTCGCGTCAGACTAGAAATAAAAATGAATTTTGGAGAATTGATTTTTGAATTACCTCCAACAGTGAAAAGAAATGTACGAAAGATTGAGAAAATTCGTGTTAGAATTATTAATCTTACTTTTTCGGTCATATTTAATAATATATATATATATATATATATATATATATATATATATATATATATATATATATATATATATATATATATATATATATATATATATATATATATATATATATATATATATATATATATATATATATAATCTTTGGACAACACCCACCAGTGGGACTCGAACCCAGAAAGCACAACTACCTTCCAGTAGCTGGCATAACTAGTATGCTTTAACCCACTACACCATCAGACCTTACAAAAAAGAAGTAGATAGTTCGAGATATATATCTCAAACATCTCCACTTCCCGAAGGCACCAGATGAGTGAGGGGTCAGTCTGCATTTTTCGTCAAGCCACTGTCAATGTGAGAGAACTCGTGTCCAGCTTATAAGCCTATACTTGCATAAACCACAAGTGAAGATTAATAATCTTTGGACAACACCCAACAGTGGAACTCGAACCCAGAAAGCACAACTACTTTCCAGTAGCTGGCATAACTAGTATGCTTTAACCCACTACACCATCAGACCTTACAAAAAAGAAGTAGATAGTTCGAGATATATATCTCAAACATCTCCACTTCCCGAAGGCACCAGATGAGTGAGGGGTCAGTCTGCATTTTCGTCAAGCCACTGTCAATGTGAGAGAACTCGTGTCCAGCTTATAAGCCTATACTTGCATAAACCACAAGTGAAGATTAATAATCTTTGGACAACACCCACCAGTGGGACTCGAACCCAGAAAGCACAACTACCTTCCAGTAGCTGGCATAACTAGTATGCTTTAACCCACTACACCATCAGACCTTACCAAAAAGAAGTAGATAGTTTGAGATATATATCTCAAACATCTCCACTTCCCGAAGGCACCAGATGAGTGAGGGGTCAGTCTGCATTTTTCGTCAAGCCACTGTCAATGTGAGAGAACTCGTGTCCAGCTTATAAGCCTATACTTGCATAAACCACAAGTGAAGATTAATAATCTTTGGACAACACCCACCAGTGGGACTCGAACCCAGAAAGCACAACTACCTTCCAGTAGCTGGCATAACTAGTATGCTTTAACCCACTACACCATCAGACCTTACAAAAAAGAAGTAGATAGATCGAGATATATATCTTAACATCTCCACTTCCCGAAGGCACCAGATGAGTGAGGGGTCAGTCTGCATTTTTCGTCAAGCCACTGTCAATGTGAGAGAACTCGTGTCCAGCTTATAAGCCTATACTTGCATAAACCACAAGTGAAGATTAATAATCTTTGGACAACACCCACCGGTGGGACTCGAACCCAGAAAGCACAACTTCCTTCCAGTAGCTGGCATAACTAGTATGCTTTAACCCACTACACCATCAGACCTTACAAAAAAGAAGTAGATAGTTCGAGATATATATCTCAAACATCTCCACTTCCCGAAGGCACCAGATGAGTGAGGGGTCAGTCTGCATTTTTCGTCAAGCCACTGTCAATGTGAGAGAACTCGTGTCCAGCTTATAAGCCTATACTTGCATAAACCACAAGTGAAGATTAATAATCTTTGGACAACACCCACCAGTGGGACTCGAACCCAGAAAGCACAACTACCTTCCAGTAGCTGGCATAACTAGTATGCTTTAACCCACTACACCATCAGACCTTACAAAAAAGAAGTAGATAGTTCGAGATATATATCTCAAACATCTCCACTTCCCGAAGGCACCAGATGAGTGAGGGGTCAGTCTGCATTTTTCGTCAAGCCACTGTCAATGTGAGAGAACTCGTGTCCAGCTTATAAGCCTATACTTGCATAAACCACAAGTGAAGATTAATAATCTTTGGACAACACCCACCAGTGGGACTCGAACCCAGAAAGCACAACTACCTTCCAGTAGCTGGCATAACTAGTATGCTTTAACCCACTACACCATCAGACCTTACAAAAAAGAAGTAGATAGTTCGAGATATATATCTCAAACATCTCCACTTCCCGAAGGCACCAGATGAGTGAGGGGTCAGTCTGCATTTTTCGTCAAGCCACTGTCAATGTGAGAGAACTCGTGTCCAGCTTATAAGCCTATACTTGCATAAACCACAAGTGAAGATTAATAATCTTTGGACAACACCCACCAGTGGGACTCGAACCCAGAAAGCACAACTACCTTCCAGTAGCTGGCATAACTAGTATGCTTTAACCCACTACACCATCAGACCTTACAAAAAAGAAGTAGATAGTTCGAGATATATATCTCAAACATCTCCACTTCCCGAAGGCACCAGATGAGTGAGGGGTCAGTCTGCATTTTTCGTCAAGCCACTGTCAATGTGAGAGAACTCGTGTCCAGCTTATAAGCCTATACTTGCATAAACCACAAGTGAAGATTAATAATCTTTGGACAACACCCACCAGTGGGACTCGAACCCAGAAAGCACAACTACCTTCCAGTAGCTGGCATAACTAGTATGCTTTAACCCACTACACCATCAGACCTTACCAAAAAGAAGTAGATAGTTCGAGATATATATCTCAAACATCTCCACTTCCCGAAGGCACCAGATGAGTGAGGGGTCAGTCTGCATTTTTCGTCAAGCCACTGTCAATGTGAGAGAACTCGTGTCCAGCTTATAAGCCTATACTTGCATAAACCACAAGTGAAGATTAATAATCTTTGGACAACACCCACCAGTGGGACTCGAACCCAGAAAGCACAACTACCTTCCAGTAGCTGGCATAACTAGTATGCTTTAACCCACTACACCATCAGACCTTACAAAAAAGAAGTAGATAGATCGAGATATATATCTTAACATCTCCACTTCCCGAAGGCACCAGATGAGTGAGGGGTCAGTCTGCATTTTTCGTCAAGCCACTGTCAATGTGAGAGAACTCGTGTCCAGCTTATAAGCCTATACTTGCATAAACCACAAGTGAAGATTAATAATCTTTGGACAACACCCACCGGTGGGACTCGAACCCAGAAAGCACAACTTCCTTCCAGTAGCTGGCATAACTAGTATGCTTTAACCCACTACACCATCAGACCTTACAAAAAAGAAGTAGATAGTTCGAGATATATATCTCAAACATCTCCACTTCCCGAAGGCACCAGATGAGTGAGGGGTCAGTCTGCATTTTTCGTCAAGCCACTGTCAATGTGAGAGAACTCGTGTCCAGCTTATAAGCCTATACTTGCATAAACCACAAGTGAAGATTAATAATCTTTGGACAACACCCACCAGTGGGACTCGAACCCAGAAAGCACAACTACCTTCCAGTAGCTGGCATAACTAGTATGCTTTAACCCACTACACCATCAGACCTTACAAAAAAGAAGTAGATAGTTCGAGATATATATCTCAAACATCTCCACTTCCCGAAGGCACCAGATGAGTGAGGGGTCAGTCTGCATTTTTCGTCAAGCCACTGTCAATGTGAGAGAACTCGTGTCCAGCTTATAAGCCTATACTTGCATAAACCACAAGTGAAGATTAATAATCTTTGGACAACACCCACCAGTGGGACTCGAACCCAGAAAGCACAACTACCTTCCAGTAGCTGGCATAACTAGTATGCTTTAACCCACTACACCATCAGACCTTACAAAAAAGAAGTAGATAGTTCGAGATATATATCTCAAACATCTCCACTTCCCGAAGGCACCAGATGAGTGAGGGGTCAGTCTGCATTTTTCGTCAAGCCACTGTCAATGTGAGAGAACTCGTGTCCAGCTTATAAGCCTATACTTGCATAAACCACAAGTGAAGATTAATAATCTTTGGACAACACCCACCAGTGGGACTCGAACCCAGAAAGCACAACTACCTTCCAGTAGCTGGCATAACTAGTATGCTTTTACCCACTACACCATCAGACCTTACAAAAAAGAAGTAGATAGTTCGAGATATATATCTCAAACATCTCCACTTCCCGAAGGCACCAGATGAGTGAGGGGTCAGTCTGCATTTTTCGTCAAGCCACTGTCAATGTGAGGGAACTCGTGTCCAGCTTATAAGCCTATACTTGCATAAACCACAAGTGAAGATTAATAATCTTTGGTGGGTGTTGTCCAAAGATTATTAATCTTCACTTGTGGTTTATGCAAGTATAGGCTTATAAGCTGGACACGAGTTCTCTCACATTGACAGTGGCTTGACGAAAAATGCAGACTGACCCCTCACTCATCTGGTGCCTTCGGGAAGTGGAGATGTTTGAGATATATATCTCGAACTATCTACTTCTTTTTTGTAAGGTCTGATGGTGTAGTGGGTTAAAGCATACTAGTTATGCCAGCTACTGGAAGGTAGTTGTGCTTTCTGGGTTCGAGTCCCACTGGTGGGTGTTGTCCAAAGATTATTAATCTTCACTTGTGGTTTATGCAAGTATAGGCTTATAAGCTGGACACGAGTTCTCTCACATTGACAGTGGCTTGACGAAAAATGCAGACTGACCCCTCACTCATCTGGTGCCTTCGGGAAGTGGAGATGTTTGAGATATATATCTCGAACTATCTACTTCTTTTTTGTAAGGTCTGATGGTGTAGTGGGTTAAAGCATACTAGTTATGCCAGCTACTGGAAGGTAGTTGTGCTTTCTGGGTTCGAGTCCCACTGGTGGGTGTTGTCCAAAGATTATTAATCTTCACTTGTGGTTTATGCAAGTATAAGCTTATTAGCTGGACACGAGTTCTCTCACATTGACAGTGGCTTGACGAAAAATGCAGACTGACCCCTCACTCATCTGGTGCCTTCGGGAAGTGGAGATGTTTGAGATATATATCTCGAACTATCTACTTCTTTTTTGTAAGGTCTGATGGTGTAGTGGGTTAAAGCATACTAGTTATGCCAGCTACTGGAGGGTAGTTGTGCTTTCTGGGTTCGAGTCCCACTGGTGGGTGTTGTCCAAAGATTATTAATCTTCACTTGTGGTTTATGCAAGTTTAGGCTTATAAGCTGGACACGAGTTCTCTCACATTGACAGTGGCTTGACGAAAAATGCAGACTGACCCCTCATTCATCTGGTGCCTTCGGGAAGTGGAGATGTTTGAGATATATATCTCGAACTATCTACTTCTTTTTTGTAAGGTCTGATGGTGTAGTGGGTTAAAGCATACTAGTTATGCCAGCTACTGGAAGGTAGTTGTGCTTTCTGGGTTCGAGTCCCACTGGTGGGTGTTGTCCAAAGATTATTAATCTTCACTTGTGGTTTATGCAAGTATAGGCTTATAAGCTGGACACGAGTTCTCTCACATTCACAGTGGCTTGACGAAAAATGCAGACTGACCCCTCACTCATCTGGTGCCTTCGGGAAGTGGAGATGTTTGAGATATATATCTCGAACTATCTACTTCTTTTTTGTAAGGTCTGATGGTGTAGTGGGTTAAAGCATACTTGTTATGCCAGCTACTGGAAGGTAGTTATGCTTTCTGGGTTCGAGTCCCACTGGTGGGTGTTGTCCAAAGATTATTAATCTTCACTTGTGGTTTGTGCAAGTATAGGCTTATAAGCTGGACACGAGTTCTCTCACATTGACAGTGGCTTGACGAAAAATGCAGACTGACCCCTCACTCATCTGGTGCCTTTGGGAAGTGGAGATGTTTGAGATATATATCTCGAACTATCTACTTCTTTTTTGTAAGGTCTGATGGTGTAGTGGGTTAAAGCATACTAGTTATGCCAGCTACTGGAAGGTAGTTGTGCTTTCTGGGTTCGAGTCCCACTGGTGGGTGTTGTCCAAAGATTATTAATCTTCACTTGTGGTTTATGCAAGTATAGGCTTATAAGCTGGACACGAGTTCTCTCACATTGACAGTGGCTTGACGAAAAATGCAGACTGACTCCTCACTCATCTGGTGCCTTCGGGAAGTGGAGATGTTTGAGATATATATCTCGAACTATCTACTTCTTTTTTGTAAGGTCTGATGGTGTAGTGGGTTAAAGCATACTAGTTATGCCAGCTACTGGAAGGTAGTTGTGCTTTCTGGGTTCGAGTCCCACTGGTGGGTGTTGTCCAAAGATTATTAATCTTCACTTGTGGTTTATGCAAGTATAGGCTTATAAGCTGGACACGAGTTCTCTCACATTGACAGTGGCTTGACGAAAAATGCAGACTGACCCCTCACTCATCTGGTGCCTTCGGGAAGTGGAGATCTTTGAGATATATATCTCGAACTATCTACTTCTTTTTTGTAAGGTCTGATGGTGTAGTGGGTTAAAGCATACTAGTTATGCCAGCTACTGGAAGGTAGTTGTGCTTTCTGGGTTCGAGTCCCACTGGTGGGTGTTGTCCAAAGATTATTAATCTTCACTTGTGGTTTATGCAAGTATAGGCTTATAAGCTGGACACGAGTTCTCTCACATTGACAGTGGCTTGACGAAAAATGCAGACTGACCCCTCACTCATCTGGTGCCTTCGGGAAGTGGAGATGTTTGAGATATATATCTCGAACTATCTACTTCTTTTTTGTAAGGTCTGATGGTGTAGTGGGTTAAAGCATACTAGTTATGCCAGCTACTGGAAGGTAGTTGTGCTTTCTGGGTTCGAGTCCCACTGGTGGGTGTTGTTCCAAAGATTATTAATCTTCACTTGTGGTTTATGCAAGTATAGGCTTATAAGCTGGACACGAGTTCTCTCACATTGACAGTGGCTTGACGAAAAATGCAGACTGACCCCTCACTCATCTGGTGCCTTCGGGAAGTGGAGATGTTTGAGATATATATCTCGAACTATCTACTTCTTTTTTGTAAGGTCTGATGGTGTAGTGGGTTAAAGCATACTAGTTATGCCAGCTACTGGAAGGTAGTTGTGCTTTCTGGGTTCGAGTCCCACTGGTGGGAGTTGTCCAAAGATTATTAATCTTCACTTGTGGTTTATGCAAGTATAGGCTTATAAGCTGGACACGAGTTCTCTCACATTGACAGTGGCTTGACGAAAAATGCAGACTTACCCCTCACTCATCTGGTGCCTTTGGGAAGTGGAGATGTTTGAGATATATATCTCGAACTATCTACTTCTTTTTTGTAAGGTCTGATGGTGTAGTGGGTTAAAGCATACTAGTTATGCCTGCTACTGGAAGGTAGTTGTGCTTTCTGGGATTGAGTCCCACTGGTGGGTGTTGTCCAAAGATTATTAATCTTCACTTGTGGTTTATGCAAGTATAGGGTTATAAGCTGGACACGAGTTCTCTCACATTGACAGTGGCTTGACGAAAAATGCAGACTGACCCCTCACTCATCTGGTGCCTTCGGGAAGTGGAGATGTTTGAGATATATATCTCGAACTATCTACTTCTTTTTTGTAAGGTCTGATGGTGTAGTGGGTTAAAGCATACTAGTTATGCCAGCTACTGGAAGGTAGTTGTGCTTTCTGGGTTCGAGTCCCACTGGTGGGTGTTGTCCTAAGATTATTAATCTTCACTTGTGGTTTATGCAAGTATAGGCTTATAAGCTGGACACGAGTTCTCTCACATTGACAGTGGCTTGACGAAAAATGCAGACTGACCCCTCTCTCATCTGGTGCCTTCGGGAAGTGGAGATGTTTGAGATATATATCTCGAACTATCTACTTCTTTTTTGTAAGGTCTGATGGTGTAGTGGGTTAAAGCATACTAGTTATGCCAGCTACTGGAAGGTAGTTGTGCTTTCTGGGTTTGAGTCCCACTGGTGGGTGTTGTTCCAAAGATTATTAATCTTCACTTGTGGTTTATGCAAGTATAGGCTTATAAGCTGGACACGAGTTCTCTCACATTGACAGTGGCTTGACGAAAAATGCAGACTGACCCCTCACTCATCTGGTGCCTTCGGGAAGTGGAGATGTTTGAGATATATATCTCGAACTATCTACTTCTTTTTTGTAAGGTCTGATGGTGTAGTGGGTTAAAGCATACTAGTTATGCCAGCTACTGGAAGGTAGTTGTGCTTTCTGGGTTCGAGTCCCACTGGTGGGAGTTGTCCAAAGATTATTAATCTTCACTTGTGGTTTATGCAAGTATAGGCTTATAAGCTGGACACGAGTTCTCTCACATTGACAGTGGCTTGACGAAAAATGCAGACTTACCCCTCACTCATCTGGTGCCTTTGGGAAGTGGAGATGTTTGAGATATATATCTCGAACTATCTACTTCTTTTTTGTAAGGTCTGATGGTGTAGTGGGTTAAAGCATACTAGTTATGCCTGCTACTGGAAGGTAGTTGTGCTTTCTGGGATTGAGTCCCACTGGTGGGTGTTGTCCAAAGATTATTAATCTTCACTTGTGGTTTATGCAAGTATAGGGTTATAAGCTGGACACGAGTTCTCTCACATTGACAGTGGCTTGACGAAAAATGCAGACTGACCCCTCACTCATCTGGTGCCTTCGGGAAGTGGAGATGTTTGAGATATATATCTCGAACTATCTACTTCTTTTTTGTAAGGTCTGATGGTGTAGTGGGTTAAAGCATACTAGTTATGCCAGCTACTGGAAGGTAGTTGTGCTTTCTGGGTTCGAGTCCCACTGGTGGGTGTTGTCCTAAGATTATTAATCTTCACTTGTGGTTTATGCAAGTATAGGCTTATAAGCTGGACACGAGTTCTCTCACATTGACAGTGGCTTGACGAAAAATGCAGACTGACCCCTCTCTCATCTGGTGCCTTCGGGAAGTGGAGATGTTTGAGATATATATCTCGAACTATCTACTTCTTTTTTGTAAGGTCTGATGGTGTAGTGGGTTAAAGCATACTAGTTATGCCAGCTACTGGAAGGTAGTTGTGCTTTCTGGGTTTGAGTCCCACTGGTGGGTGTTGTCCAAAGATTATTAATCTTCACTTGTGGTTTATGCAAGTATAGGCTTATGAGCTGGACACGAGTTCTCTCACATTGACAGTGGCTTGACGAAAAATGCAGACTGACCCCTCACTCATCTGGTGCCTTCGGGAAGTGGAGATGTTTGAGATATATATCTCGAACTATCTACTTCTTTTTTGTAAGGTCTGATGGTGTAGTGGGTTAAAGCATACTAGTTATGCCAGCTACTGGAAGGTAGTTGTGCTTTCTGGGTTCGAGTCCCACTGGTGGGTGTTGTCCAAAGATTATTAATCTTCACTTGTGGTTTATGCAAGTATAGGCTTATAAGCTGGACACGAGTTCTCTCACATTGACAGTGGCTTGACGAAAAATGCAGACTGACCCCTCACTCATCTGGTGCCTTCGGGAAATGGAGATATTTGAGATATATATCTCGAACTATCTACTTCTTTTTTGTAAGGTCTGATGGTGTAGTGGGTTAAAGCATACTAGTTATGCCAGCTACTGGAGGGTAGTTGTGCTTTCTGGGTTCGAGTCCCACTGGTGGGTGTTGTCCAAAGATTATTAATCTTCACTTGTGGTTTATGCAAGTATAGGCATATATATATATATATATATATATATGTCGTACCTAGTAGCCAGAACTCACTTTTTGGCCTACTATGCAAGGCCCGATTTGCCTAATAAGCCAAGTTTTCCTGAATTAATATATTTTTTCTAATTTTTTTCTTATGAAATGATAAAGCTACCCATTTCATTATGTATGAGGTCAATTTTTTTTTATTGGAGTTCAAATTAACGTAGATATATGACCGAACCTAACCAACCCTACCTAACCTAACCTAACCTATCTTTATAGGTTAGGTTTGGTTAGGTAGCCCAAAAAGGTAGGTTAGGTTAGGTTAGGTAGGTTAGGTAGTCGAAAAACAATTAATTCATGAAAACTTGGCTTATTAGGCAAATCGGGCCTTGCATAATCGGCTGAGAAGTGAGTTCTGGCTACTAGGTACGACATATATATATATATATATATATATATATATATATATATATATATATATATATATATATATATATATATATATATATATATGTATATATATATATATATATATATATATATATATATATATATATATATATATATATATATGTCGTACCTAGTAGCCAGAACGCACTTCTCAGCCTACTATACAAGGCGAAATTTGCCTAATAAGCCAAGTTTTCCTGAATTAATATATTTTCTCTAATTTTTTTCTTATGAAAAGATAAAGCTACCCATTTCATTATGTATGAGGTCAATTTTTTTTTATTTGGGTTAAAATTAACGTAGATATATGACCGAACCTAACGAACCCTACCTAACCTAACCTAACCTATCTTTATAGGTTAGGTTAGGTTAGGTAGCCGAAAAAGTTAGGTTTGGTTAGGTTAGGTAGGTTAGGTTGTCGAAAAACAATTAATTCATGAAAACTTGGCTTATTAGGCAAATTTGGCCTTGCATAGTAGGCTGATAATTGCGTTCTGGCTACTAGGTACGACATATACATATATATATATATATATATATATATATATATATATATATATATATATATGGTTTATCTAGTAGCCAGAACACAGTACTTGGCCTACTACGCAAGGCCCGATTTGCCTAATAAACCAAGTTTTTCTGAATTTATAATATTTTCGAATTTTGTTCTTATGAAATGATATATATATCCATTTCATTGTGTATGAGTTAAATTATTTTAATTTTAGTTAAAACTAACGTAGATATTCAACCGAACCTAACCAACCCTACCTAACCTAATTTAACCTATCCTAAACTAACATAACTAAGTCAATAATTTATGTTCTTAACATAATATAATAATATTATTTCAAAATCAGTAATTGGAAACAATATTTTGAAAATAAAATCACTCGGCCTATTAGGCAAATTGGGCCTAGCATAATAGGCCGAGAAGTGCGTTCTTGCTACTAGGTACGCCAGAACGCACTGGCGTACCAGAACGCAGTAATTGGCCTACTATGCAAGGCCCGTTTTGCCCAATAAGCCAAGTTTTCCTGAATTTATATATTTTTTTAATTTTTTTTTTTATGAAATGATAAAGCTATCCATTTCATTATGTATGAGTTAATTTGTTTATATTTGAGTTAAAACTAACGTAGATATATGACCGAACCTAACCTACCCTACCTAACCTAACCTAAACTAACATTACTAAATCAATAATTTTGTTCCCAATATAATATATTATTAATACTTAAAATAAACCAAAAGGAAACAATTTATTGAAAATAAAAAAAGTCACTCGGCCAGAACGCACTTCTCGGCCTATATAATATATTATTAATACTTAAAATAAACCAAAAGGAAACAATTTATTGAAAATAAAAAAAGTCACTCGGCCAGAACGCACTTCTCGGCCTACTATGCAAAGCCCGATTTGCCTAATAGGCCGAGTGATTATCATTATTTCCAATAACTTTTTTTCATCAAATAGTTTATTTGAATTATTATTATTATTTTATATTAAGACCATAATTTATTGACTTAGTTATGATAGTTTAGGTTAGGATAAGATAGGTTAGGCTAGGTTAGGTACGGTTGGTTACGTTCGGTCATATATCTAAGTTAGTTTCAACTCATATATAAACAAATTTACTCATTCATAATGAAATGGATAGCTTTATCATTTCAAAAGAAAAAAATTAAGAAAATATATAAATTCAGGAACACTTGGCTTATTAGGCAAATCGGGCCTTGCATAGTAGACCGAGTACGACGTTCTGGCTACTAGGTTCAACATATAACTCATCGTCACTACACCCACCACCACACTTGTCATCCCTTCACTACCACCACAACCACCACACTTGTCTTGGTCACTACCACTACCCACCTCAACACTTGTCTCGCCATCTCTACTACCACCACCCATCACCACACTTGTCTCACTGACACAACCACCACCACAACGTTTTCCTCACCGTCACTACCACCACCACCCCCACACTTGTCTCGCCATCCCTACCACCACCACACTTTTCTCACCATCACTACCCCAGCCCACCACAACACTTGTCTCACCATCACTTCCACCACCACACTTTTCTCACCATCACTACCCCAGCCCACCACAACACTTGTCTCACCATCACTTCCACCACCACACTTGTCTCACCATCACTACCCCAGCCCACCACAACACTTGTCTCACCATCACTTCCACCACAACACTTGTCTCTCCATTACCACACTTGTCTCACCATCACTACCACCACCCAAAACAACACTTGTCTCTCCTTCTCTTCCACCACCACAACCACACCTGTCCCACCGTCACTACCACCACACTTGTTTCACCGCCAATACCCCCACACTTGTCTCTCTGTCACTACCACCACCACCACCACCACACTTGTCTCACCGTCACTACCACCTCCACCACACCGGTCTCAATGCCACTACCACCATCCACCACCACAATTATCTCCCTATCACTACTACCACCCGCCATCTCACTTGTCTCACCGTCACTGCCACTATTCACAACCACACTGGCCTCACCGACACTACCACCACCACCACACGTATCTCACCCTCACTACCACCACCCACCACCACACTTGTCTCTGCGTAATTTGCCAAATTCTTCCTACTTTGAATGGTGGTATTGCGTCATAAAATTCCCAGCAGAGGTATAAATACTATCAACATGCCAGAGAATTGAATAATATTCTCGCTTTTGTCAGTATTCTTTTCAAGAATTAATAACTGACAATATAACAACTAGTGATCTAATAATGTGTTATCAGCTAAAGGATTACTACATAACAGTATATCTGTTATCTTAAATTAACATGGAGGAAGCAGAAATTTCTATCCATTTCTCGTTTAATAAGAACACTCTTCATATTAATTACTATTTGATGAGAATTTAAATAATATAGAACTCAATATAATTGCAACCCTAGTCTCAATAATTCATTAAGTAGAATATTTATAAGGGAAAGAATTTTCCGTTTCTACTGAAATATGAGCACGTATGAACGGGCGAGACGGGTTGAGGGAGAGGAGGCTTGCTCGCTGACACCGCTTGAGAGCAAGGAGACGTTTTCAAAAGCTACGTGAAAGGCCTTTGCTATTAATAGGCATTGGAGTGCACAATTACTCCTTCCGTGATCCTAAGGATTGCATCAGCGAACATCAATAATGTTAAGTGGTGTGTTTCATTGTTTTGAGCTCATAATGTGTAAACTTTATCCTTAGTTTGTCGTTATACTGCGCTCCCTCCTCCAAACACAAGTATGTCCCCAGTCAACCTAATTTACCCTTTTATTGTCCCATAATGACATAATCAATTTTGTGTAAATTTTGTTTACCCCATATTGAGTTTGCAGCGTGTGTTGAAGCAGCCTGAGGTGAGACAAATTCCCACGTCACGCTAGCGGGTCACGCGTTCCAGCAGATTCTAGATGACGCTGTCTTACAACCACACTACCGTTCACTGTTACAGCTAAGCAGCTGAACCTTTATTAATTTACTAATTAACTCCTCATAAAATGTTGAGATTTAATAAGATCTAGAGTTTATATTTCATCTACATAAGCTAGGAATTTAATATTTCTTATAGCCTCACGAACTCTTAGATAGGAATAATTTTCTTGTCTAATATTTATTACTATATGAGCTTGTCATTAATCAATTTATTGAATATTTATCTAATTTTAATATATATTTAAGTAAATCTTACTAACCACTTTCGAGGAAGAACCAGCCTTGATTAAGTATACTAGAAGTACTTTGACTTCTAGTATTAATCCCCCATTTTAGATAAGAGGATTTGACTCATAATAGTCCCTTTAATAATCAATGCATTATTAAGAACATCCATAGGACTCTAGTTCCTGGAGTAAAATATCAAACCACTTGTTCTACCCTGTTTTCCACTTTTTATCAAAAAGTGGTGGTCCTACATAGCAATCGAAAATTAGCATCAATTTAAATGAATTACATGAATCAAGTTTTCCCGACACAAAAAAGTTGCTCCTTAACAAACTGGTTCAATTAGAAATAATATTAAAATCCATACCGATCCTCAGAGCCAACAAAATTTGTTCACTTGGGACTGGAGAAATTATAATTAATTATTTACTAACACCAATTATGTGTTACCATTATTACCCTATACAAATATTTAATTTAAAACTGTCAGCAGACTGTCCATATCATAGCCGAAACCAAATTCAATCTATAATTAATGATTCACCCAAGTCAGTGAAATTCATTAACATTTCAGGGTCCAGTATACTAAGCCAAGTTACTGATCCCATATATTAATTAACCATTACTAACCCTGATAACATTTTATTCCTCAATTAGGAAGTACAGTCAGGTGTTAAAAACTATTTACGGCAGTAGAATACTTGCCATACACAATTAATAATCTTTGGTTCATTAAATTTCTTATACACGTATTTTCTACAAGTGTATATATTATATAAAATTATAAAATCCAAAAACATAGCACTATTGTACACATTATTGTAACACATTTATTGTAGTTCTGCCAACCCAAATTCAGATTTGCACAAATTCAGTTTACACCATTACCAGCATTAATAGGTAGAATTATTACCTAACTAGTACTGTTAGACAGTGCTGGTGTAATATTATTTATGTAGTGCTGTCCCTAATTAGGATGGGATTTATAAATTATTTATTGTGTAATTATATTTCATTACATATTTCTATATTCATCTTTGAGTGTTATTGAAGTGTCACTACCCATCCAAAACTGATTTTGAGGATCTAAGCCATGGAAATCTTGTAGAGACACCAAAGTACTACTCAAATTTTAGTTGCTTATTATTAGACTAGCAGTTTCCCGGCCATGCGTTGCTATGGCTCAGCAACCTTCCTTGTCCCCCAGTCCTCCCAACCATTCTCTCCTCATCCGTGTCCTCGGCCATCCAACTATTCCCAACTCCACCGTCCCCTCGTACTCCCCACCATTCCCCATTTCCCTGTCCCTTTGTCCTCCCCACCATTCTCCATTCCCCCATCCCCAAGTCCCCACCATCCCAAACTCCCCCGTCCCCTCGTCCTTCCCCACCATTACCCCTTCCCTTGTCCCTTCGTCCTCCCCACCATCTCTCACTTCCGTCTCATCATCCCCACTATTCCTCACTCCCTCGTTCGATGCCTTCCCAAATGATCTGATGTTCCCATCACTGAAATATAAGAAAAACAGTTAAAAAATGAAATGAAAATATGAAAAATTAAAAAAGTAAACTATACTCAAGAAATGAACAGTATGATAAACAACACAGCTCAATTAAAACACAATTCACTCAAAATAATTAAATCAAAATGAAAATAAGTCAACATTTATGAAAATTCAATTTATCAATGCAATCAGAAACATTGAAATGCAATTGCTACATATTTAGTATAGCATGTGTGTTGCTCTTACATGCAACACGCTGTTTCTCAAGAAAAGCATAGTTTTACCAGTCACAGGTGTGGCATCTGTACTTATACTAACGAAATGAACGGTATGGTCAACAATACAGCTTAATTCCAACACAATGTCACACAAAATAAAACAATAAAAAATAAAATAAATCGAAATCTATGCAAATAAAATTTATCAGTGCAATCGGAAACATTGAAATGGAATTCATGACATACTTAGTACAGCGTGAATGTTGCTATTATGTGCAGCAGATGGCACTGTTTTTCAAAAAACGCGTGTTTTTACCTGTCACATGGGTGGCATCTATATAGTACGTATATAAAAAAAGCGCCTATTCGAATGCAACGTTGTGTCAAAATTTCAAAGCAATTGGTGAAGAGCTTTTGGAGATTACAGTGCGTGTTGCCCTTACGTCCAACAGATTGCACTGTTTTTCCAAAAAAGCATGTTTTTCCTGTGACAGGTGAGGCATGTATATAGTAGATATATAAAAAGACGCGCCTATTCGAATGCAACGTTGTTTCAAAATTTCAAAACAATCGGTAAAGAGGTTTCGAAGATTTTTCTCACATGAAAAAACACAGTTTTTCAGAAGAATTTTTTTTTTACCGTCACAGACGTGACATCTATATAATATGTATATAAAAACCTGGCCGGATGCAAAATGAACATTGTGTGAAAATTTCAAAGCAATCGGTGAAGAACTTTCGGAGATTAGCGATTTTGAACAAACGAACATTTCCATTTTTATTTATATAGATAGGTAGCTAACCTCCAAATGAGGTAAATTAAAATCAGCCTATTTAAGAAAATATTAAGCTGTCAATAACTATACCTGCTCTACATGTATGAGCAAGTACCATAGCTGTCAAAGTAGCTATATAAGCCCTATAAGGTTCTAACTCACAGCCAGCATGTCTTGTCCAGAAAAACTGGAAGAACCTTGAAAGGTCTTCAAAGTCATTTAACAAGACTACTCAATAAATGTGATAACTGTTTAAGAACTAACCCAGTTAACATTTCCAGGCTAAGAATTTCCACAAAAGTGGCTAGCCAAAAATATGACTTTGTCAAGAGTATAATCGAGTCTTATAGACACATAATTCTTGTCAATGATACTGACCCAGGCGAATTAAGTCTGATAGAATCTGACCTTGCCGACTATGAAGATATAATTCAAGACAAGTTAGATCACTATAACAAAGTGCTTGCAACAGCAAATGTTCTTGCTGGAGCAGGACATTTTTATAGTACACCTATACCCAAGCAAGCACTCAGCTCAGATGAAATACATGAGCTACCTCCAAATGAGGAGAATCCTCCTAATTAAATTAGATCCTGGGTTCTGTAAATTCAATAAATGAGGTTACTGAATTAACCAGTCTCTCCCATGAACCCAGAGAAATAAGTGAAGCTGCAGATGAAACTTCAAGTGAAGCTGCAACAGCCAGTTAATCTGAACCAGAAAATGAAAATACAGCTGAAGGTGTAATTAAAGCTGAGGCTAAGCAAGAAGCCTTAAGCAACACAAGTAAGTCATAATTACTCAAACCAACCTCCTAGAGCAAGTGCTGACAATGAGAAGACTGTTATAATCCTTGTACACCAATTACTAAATTTATCTCAACCAGAGCAATCAGTTGACTCCTTACAAGCGTTTAGTTTTCAGCTTGAGTCACTGTTAAATTCCTTCAGTAAAAAGGTTGTTCACCCCACTGCTGAGTGGATGACTAAAATTATCATCCAGAGAAAATTGTCTGGTGAGATAGCCAATGAATTATATACATACCAGAATGATACTGTCTTGTCAATGCAGGGTATATTCGCAGGTTTGCGCAATATAATAAATGAATCAGCAAACCAGGCATTTAATAATTCTTATAATGCACAGAAACTGCACCCACATCAATTTCCTTGCATGAAACTCCTGAAGTGACATTGTCATTAGGCAACAAGGGTATTAATAATCAATGTAATTCTAACAGCTCAAACACTGATTTATCAGTAAGACCTAAGAGCACCACAAGCGCTACCAAGAGACCCAAACGTCCAACAAGTGCTCGCAAGAGCCCAATAATTGCTCCTCAGAGTACAACAAGTACTCGCAAGAGAATAATTAACAAGCAAATGCAAGCAGCAAAATCTTCACAACCTGCAGTTGCAGTTTCACCTAAACAGGTGTCCCCTAAACGAACTGTAGGATAGGGGTCATGTTTGTTTTGCAATCAAAACCACTCTCTGAACACATGTACTAATTATCCTAATAGAGGCACACGCGTCAGAAGACTCAAACAGTTACACAAATGTACTAGGTGTCTCAAATCACATAATCTTAACAGCTGTGACACCCCACTGAACACCTGCAATACATGTAGAAGGGGCAAGCAACACACTGCATTGTGCAAATTTGTCAAAACTAATTATTTCAATCCTAGAATAGGAGGTAGAGAATCTACACATGTACAGTGCTGCAAGGTGTGAGATGTTTACAGCGTAATTTCACCAGTGTTTTAATTTCTTATTTACACCTTAGCAGTGTTATAGGCATATAAGTTTAGTTATAATTATGTTCTTAAGTATTACTCTCTGATAGCAGGGTATCTAGAGGTTTCATGTGGGTTTTAGTTGGTACCTTGTAGACACCATGCCGTGCATGCTCCAGCAACGCCAGTCGCGTGGGTGGAGCTGGCTGGCGTGGACATGTTGTGAGATAAGTCTGTGGTACTTGTTTATTGTTTAGTAACAGCTGATTTCCTGGTTAGACCATTATGTGCACACCCATCTATCCATTTAAGTTTCTAAAATAGTGATCAGTGTTTATATAATGATATTGTTATTGTATTCTGGTGCATTAATATTTCTGGCTGCTTGTATTTCCGTTTGTATGTTCTTTATTACCCTTACTTTATGTATATTGCTTTGTTGAGTAAGCAGTTGACTTATTTACCCTAGACACTTTTAGTAGGCAAGGCCGTATTATTAAATAATTTTTTTTACAACGCAAACAGAGGAACCATACCCAGAGGTCAAGGGTCATAAGAAAATGAGGGCCTATATTGATAATTGATTCCCATAATTTAGTGAACAAAATAGTGGTGCATGTTATTAATTGTTAATGCCTTTCTAGGTACTGTGTGGTTAACTAGTGATACCTAACCAAGCCTGTGTACCACTTTTCAGTTTCATTCTGAGCTGCTTGTGGAAGTTATCTCAACACTTCACGATTGAGGTAAGTGTACAGCTTGTGCCAGGGGCCAAGTAAACCTTCAGTGTTGTTGTAATTGCTAGTTGTGTTAATTAAGCTGACAATGGAGGAACAAGTTGCTGTGTTGGTGGAGCATCCAAATTTTGGTGAAATTAAAAACTTGAAGAAGTCTGGGTTGTTGTACATGGCTGAAAAATTAAATACGACAGTTTCCAGGAGAATATTAAAGGCTCAGCTAGTAGAGTCATTGTCACACACTTGGTGGAGGAGGAGAAACTTGACAAGGAGTAGTTAGAGGAATTAGAAGAAGAGTCAAGTGACCTGCTGGCAATTCTAAAGTTAGAGATGGAATCTAAGCTAAAGATGGCTGAGTTAGAAGCAGAGAAACAGAGGTTGGAGATGCAGAATCACCAAAAACAGCTGGAGTTGGAGACTCACCAGCAGATGCCTGAGGCTCAGAACCAGCAAAGACAACTTGAGATTGAGGCTCAGAACCAGCAAAGACAACTTGAGATTGAGGCTCAGAACCAGCAAAGACAACTTGAGATTGAGGCTCAGAACCAGCAAAGACAACTTGAGATTGAGGCTCAGAACCAGCAAAGACAACTTGAGATTGAGGCTCAGAACCAGCAAAGACAACTTGAGATTGAGGCTCAGAACCAGCAAAGACAACTTGAGATTGAGGCTCAGAACCAGCAAAGACAACTTGAGATTGAGGCTCAGAACCAGCAAAGACAACTTGAGATTGAGGCTCAGAACCAGCAAAGACAACTTGAGATTGAGGCTCAGAACCAGCAAAGACAACTTGAGATTGAGGCTCAGAACCAGCAAAGACAACTTGAGATTGAGGCTCAGAACCAGCAAAGACAACTTGAGATTGAGGCTCAGAACCAGCAAAGACAACTTGAGATTGAGGCTCAGAACCAGCAAAGACAACTTGAGATTGAGGCTCAGAACCAGCAAAGACAACTTGAGATTGAGGCTCAGAACCAGCAAAGACAACTTGAGATTGAGGCTCAGAACCAGCAAAGACAACTTGAGATTGAGGCTCAGAACCAGCAAAGACAACTTGAGATTGAGGCTCAGAACCAGCAAAGACAACTTGAGATTGAGGCTCAGAACCAGCAAAGACAACTTGAGATTGAGGCTCAGAACCAACAAAGACAACTTGAGATTGAGGCTCAGAACCAGCAAAAACAACTTGAGACTGAAGCTCAAATCAACAAAAACAAGCAGAACTAGAAGCACAGAGCAAAAGAATTGAAGCTCAGTTGCAACTAGAAGATGTTAGGCAGCAGCAATAGGAAATTCAACAGATTATAGGAAAAAATAATAATAGACTAGAGGAACAGAAAATTGCAGCAAGGCATGGTGACACTAGTAATCATACAGATAGTACTGATAGCACTTTTAAGTTTAGGAAAAATGTAGATTTACCTCAATTCAATGAGGAGGGCCCAGAAATATTATTTTTGCATTTCCAGAAGTTAGCAGTCAGTATGAATTGGCCTGTGGATCAATGGGTTGCCATCATGCAGGGACAATTTAAGGGGAAAGCCCAGAAAATTTTTGCATCTCTTCCTGCTGCTAATTCTTTTGACTTTAAATTTTTCCAAGAGAGCATCTTAAATGCATACCAGCATATCCCAGAGGCCCATAGACAGAAAGTTAGAGGTATAAAAAGAGCACATGATCAGACCATTTCTGATTTTGCAAGAGTTCAAATGAATCATTTTGATAAATGGGTAAAAGCACTTTCCATGACAGATTTTGAGACTTTGTGAAACCACATAGTGACAGATGAGATTTTAGGTTATCTACCAGAGAAATTAGCCTTGTTTATAGCTGAACATAAACAGACCAATGACATTATGAAACTAGCCAAGCTAGCAGACGAACACGAACTACTCACTAAGGGGCCTTTTCGAGCACAATCAAATACTTATAATTCTAAGAGTAATTATCATGTTCCTAAATCTCTGTTTTCCAGGCCAGACCAGCTAACTCACCTACTCCCCTGAACTCTTCTCCTGTAAAGCCAAAGATTGAGAAACAGCAGACAGGGTTGTCACCCTCAAATAATGTAGTGTCTAAACCTGCAGTTGGTTCGGTTGTTTAGACCACTGGCAGATATTGCATGCATTGCAGAAGAGGTCATGTGGTTAATTCCTGTAATGCCTTGCATCCTGAATGCAAGGCATAACAGACCTACCCCACCCTCATAATCAGAGCGGTAGGTATGATTATGAGACGGGGATTGCAAGCAAATAATTCTAATGTTGTTCCAGTCATGCCCAATTGGATGACTAACTTTAAACCGTACCTATATTCGGGTACCTTACTTTGTAGTAGTGGAAGCTGAAAGGCAGTGCAGTTATTGAGGGATACTGGTGCTTCCCAATCTCTAATCTCTCACCGTACTCTTGCCGATGTTAGCACAGAAGACACTGGTGAAGTAGTATTATTGCAAGGTATTAGAGGTCATGTCCAGCGTGTACCATTAGTTCAAATTCACCTGAAGTCATCTATTACACCAGGTTGGTGCACTGTAGCAGTTAGTGAGCAGTTGCCCATCCCTGGGGTTGATGTTATTGTGGGTAATGATTTTGACAAGTGTCAAGTTAGTGGGACAGAGTGTCCTATCATGTTTACTAATCCTTGTTCAGTGCTGGCTCAACCGGATGCGGATTATGATGTCATCTATCCAGCCTGTGTTGCGACCAGATCCATGGGTAAGCAGGATGAGGTAAATCCTGTGACTTCCAAGGTGGATGTTGTCGAGGCCAGGACCCCTTCAGACAGGGAGGTGGAGGTGGACCTTGCGGGTACATTCTTAGCTCACGCGGATGTCGAGAGTGAGGCTGGTGCCAAAGCCCTGATTTATTCTGACCTAGAGGATGGTCTGGAAGAGGTGGCACAGGTACCAGTTCCTTGCTCGCTCGCTCCAGCTGTTGATCCCAGACCTTGAATGAGTTGCATAGTACTGATCTGATACTGATTGAGTGAGTTGCAGAGTATCAGAAGCAGCTGATACTATTAATACTTTGGATAAGAGTACGGATTGCTATTTCAATGATCGATATTTGATGTGACGATGGAGACCACCAGGAACTCCCTAATCAGATGATTATGAGTCTAGGACCTAGCTCGTCGTACCCAAGGAGTATACGGAGCAGGTATTGCAAGCTGCCCATGATGGCCTTATGGGCGGTCAGCAAGGGATTTCCTATATGTATCATAAAGTATGTAAGTTTTTCTATTGGCCAAAACTCAAAAAGGATGTGGTCAGATATTGTCACAATTGTGTTGCATGTCAAGCTGTTGGTAAACCTAACCAGACTGTGCCACGAGCACCCTTACACCCTATTGTAGTGCCAGAGGAGCCTTTTACATATGTGGTGTTGGATTTTGTCGGCCCCTTACCCTGAACTAAATCAGGAAATATGTTTATGTTTACTATCCTATGTATGACCAACAGGTTCCCTGAAGCATATGCCTTGCGTAACATTAGGGCTTCTACCCTCATAAAGCACTTTGAACGGTTTTTTTCATTATTTGGTATGCCCCATATCATTCAAACTGATAATGGGAGCAATTTTTGTTCCAAAACCTTTAAAACTTTTTATAGTTCATTTGGAATTCAACATAACTTCTATAGTCCTTACTATCCTCAGAGTCAAGGGAGAATCGAGAAGTTCCATCAAACCTTAAAACACATGTTTAAAACAACTGGGGAAGATTCACCCAGACATTGGGATGACAATTTACCATTCGTACTATTTGCTGCCATGGACGGGTTGCACACTGCCCTAGGCTGCTCCCCATTTCATCTTGTGTCTGGACATCAGGTGAGAGGACCCTTAAAAATGTTGCAGGAGAAAATGTTGGAAGATTTTACTGCTAGACAGAGTGAACGATACCTAAAAGGATGTGAAGAGCAAGCTGTCTCGAACGAAGGAGTTGGCGTTACATCTGGGCCAGGTAACGAAGGAGCGGCATGATAAGCGGTTCAAGGCCAAACTCAGAGTTTTTGATTCAGGAGATTTAGTACTGCTCTTGAAGCCTCGTATTGGACTTCTATGTCACACAAAATTGTAGGACCTTATAGAGTGGTAAAACGTCTCGGTGAACTTACCTATAAAGTCTGTAACCCCAAACATAACCGTCAGTCAATGGTTGTGCATGTGAATCGTTTGAAGGCTTATTGTGGGCTGTTACGGACCCGAATCCAGCGTCCGAGCACGGAACAGTGACGACCGCGCCATCTGTGGGTCAGCTCCCGAAACCCCCTCCAAATGGACGACGACACCTGGTGAGGACGAAGTGTACTGGCCACAAGGGCCAGTTTCTAGTCCTGTTTAGCACACAACACAGCCGTTGCTGACCTCTGGTGAGGTGGTGCTCAGACGACAACGCCATCTATGGAGTGGATAGGTGGGCGTTTGTGTCTGAGCCAGTAAGTGAGGTGCTTTAGTGTGTCCCTGTTATTGATGACGTGTCTGCTTACAGAGTCGACCTGGGACTGCTGTAAGGGAAGTTGAGGCAGTCTACCCAAGGCAGCCGTTCCCATACCAAGTGCTTTGCTGCAGCAGCTGTGAGTCGCCTCACGGAGGAACACTGTGGTGTTACCCTGCCAGTGAAGTGGCAGTTGAAGGATTGTCGTACCCGGGACCGACTGGTGGAGACGATTGACCACTGGGGTATTGTGGACAGGAGAGTGATCTGTGGTATCACACGAGGCTCCTGACTAGGGCGCTACCCTAGTATCGCTCGTGGAGTGGCCTGAACAGCGTTGCTGATCCGGAACCTGCCAGCAGTTTGCTGGACTTGTGGTTGACGGCCTCCACGGCGGTGCCCCCAGTGGAACTGTGTTTTGGCTGGCCTGTGTCCGGGGTAGACTCAGCTTGTCGAAGGATTCGTCGAGAGGCCACGAGAGCACCGAGAACTTGGCACCAAGAAGAACCAGGGTCTTCAGAAGAAGACTACAGTGTAAATAATTCCCCTGTGCAGTGTTAATACCCCTCCCCCTGTGTAACTTTTTATATATTATTTATTGGTGAAGGTATTAATTATAATCTTAAGTTTTTGCCTTTCTTTCCCTTCCCCTTTTAGTTTACTTGCGTTACTGATCACATCACTTGAAAGCCACTACTGGCTTGGGGCCGGATACCCTTCCTCTAACGACATCAGAGTAAGAACCCAGTTGCGACCCGAGAGGGCCGTAACATGGGCCCAGTATTGTGGCTTGTTGTGTAACTGAGGAGGTAAACCCTGAGGAGACAATTGTTGTAGGGGAAGATGGTAATCCTCTTTTATCTAATTCCAGTTCCGGGGAAGAATTGTTGTGTCATTTGCAGGATGAACAGAGAGCAGAGTACCAGGACCTTTTGAAGACGTTCTCCAACTTGATGAGGAGGTCCCCACTCAGACACCTCTCATTACTCATAATGTTCAACTGACAGGTAACTCCAATTCGGCTACACCCATATCGAGTGACCCCCGAGAAATGACGTATCATCAAGGAGGAAGTTGATTATCTTCTTCACCATGGTTTCATTCGACCCAGTCAGAGCACTTGGAGTTCACCGTGTTTAGTGGTACCAAAACCAGATGGAAAATGGCGGTTAGTAGTGGGCTTTAGGAAGTTAAACAAGGTAACTGTAGTTGATGTATACCCACTACCTTTCCTAGAAGACTGCATTGACCAAATTGATCATGCTAAATATGTATCAAAACTAGACGTATCTAAAGGGGTGTCCCCAGATACTACTTACTAACTTTGCTAGGGAAGTGACAGCTTTTATCACCCCTGATGGAGTATTTGAATTTAATGTGATGCCATTTGGACTGAAAAATGCCCCAACAACTTTTCAAAAGTTGATGAATTCTTTGCTAAAAGATGTGCCAGATTGTAGAGCATACTTAGATGATATTGTGATTTTTAGTAAGTGTTGGGAAGACTATATTTCTAGTTTGAAACACTTGTTTGCAGTGTTACGACATGCTAATCTAACTGTAAATGTAAATAAATGTAGCTGGGCTAAGGAAACAATAATTTACTTGGGACATGAGGTCGGACAAGGTAAGATAGTCCCGTTGCAAGACAAGTTCCAGGCAATCGTGGATTACCCAGTACTAACGAGCAAGAAATCCGTGCAGAGGTTTATTGGGATATGTGCATATTATAGAACATAATGTAAGAATTTTTCAATTGTGGCTGCACCTATAACTAATATTCTTAAAGTAGGTAAAGTTCAAGTGGACACAGGAGTGTCAGAACTCTTTTCAGAAGTTGAAAGGAATACTCTCAACATCACTTGTATTAGCCAGTCCACAATTTCATAAGCCATTTATAATGCATATAGACGCTTCGGATCTAGGAGCAGGTGCGGTTCTTTCCCAGGTAGGACCAGATGATTTAGAGCACCCTGTATACTATTTTTCTTGTAAATTTGATAAGGCACAAACTAATTAGTCTGTGGTAGAGAAGGAAGCTCTTTGTTTTATTTTGGCGGTTAAGAAGTTTGAAACATACCTGTCAGGTAATCAAGTTGTCATATACACAGATCATAATCCTCTGACATTCATTAACTCCATGAAATGTAAGAACCAAAAAATTCTTAGGTGGTCTTTGATTTTACAAGAGTTCAACATAGTAATTAGACATATCCCTGGAAGGGAAAATGTAATTGCTGATGCCTTATCCAGGGGATTCCCCATTGCAGTGCCCTAATGTGAATTGTTCTATACATGAGGATGTCTTTACCTTTTGGTTTTTTATAAGTTTCATTTAATTGATCGTTTTATACATTGATTTTGTGTTGTTGGAGTACTCAATGCTATACTCTTATGTAGTCAAAAAATGAAATTAACCTTCAGTTAATTTCATTTTTCTTTAAGGACAGGGAGGGATGTTACAAATCCATATATTTGATTCTAATATTTTTCATGATAAATATGTATATCCAACATTTCTTTCCTCAGTTATTTAAATAAAACATTGTATCCAGTTGTGTTCCAGTATATATATTTTTTATTTAAATGCAGCATGCTGTACTGTGCCTGTATTTAATATTTTGTTAATGCTATTGCATATTCATTCCTGTAGGGGGAGACCGTGGCGTCTCATGGGGGGATGACCATATTTGGGATGTTCCATTAATGCGTGCAGTGTATCAAGCTAGCGTCACTGATTCGCCCCTTGTAATTATTCCTGTTTATTGATTGTACTTAATTTCTTATTTACACCTTAGCAGTGGTATAGGCATATAAGTTTAGTTATAATTATGTTCTTAAGTATTACACCCTGATAGCAGAGTATCTAGAGGTTTCATGTGGGTTTTAGTTGGTACCTTGTAGACACCATGCCGTGCATGCTCCAGCAACGCCAGTCGCGTGGGTGGAGCTGGCTGGCATGGACATGTTGTGAGATAAGTCTGTGGTACTTGTTTATTGTTTAGTAACAGCTGATTTCCTGGTTAGACCATTATGTGCACACCCATCTATCCATTTAAGTTTTAAAAATAGTGATCAGTGCTTATATAATGATATTGTTATTGTATTCTGATGCATTAATATTTATGGCTGCTTGTATTTCCAGTTATATGTTTGTATGTTCTCTGTTACCCTTAATTTAAGTATATTGCTTTGTTGAGTAAGCAGTTGACTTATTTACCCTAGATACTTTTAATAAGCAAAGCCGTATTATTGTAAAAAAAAATTTACAACTGCAAACAGAGGAACCATACCCAGAGGACAAGGGTCATAACACTGACAACGGTAGCAATATTTGGTCTGCAGAGTTCAAACGATTTTGTGAGAAGTACCATATAGAACATCGCGGGTCCAGCACTTATACCGAGTACCCGAGCTGAGAGGTATGAGCTACGAGGAGAGACTACGGGAATTAAACCTCACTTCGTTGGAAGACAGAAGAGTTAGGGGGGACATGATCACCACATTCAAGATCCTCAAGGGAATTGACAGGGCTGATAAAGACAGGCTGTTTAACACAAGGGGCACACGCACTAGGGGACACAGGTGGAAACTGAGTGCCCAAATGAGCCACAGAGATATTAGAAAGAACTTTTTTAGTGTCAGAATGGTTGACAAATGGAATGCATTAGGAAGTGATGTGGTGGAGGCTGACTCCATACACAGTTTCAAGTGTAGATATGATAGAGCCCAATAGGCTCAGGAACCTGTACACCTGTTGATTGACAGTTGAGAGGCGGGACCAAAGAGCCAGAGCTCAACCCCCGCAAGCACAACTAGGTGAGTACTTATCATCCACAGAGTCAAGGTGTCTTGGAGAGATTTCACCAGACTATGAAGCAGATGTTACAAACTGTTGGTGAAGACTCTAGACGTAATGGGGATGAAGACTTACCTTTTATCTTGTTTGCAGCTCGAAATATTTTACAACATTCCTTAGGGTGTTCTCCTTTCCAATTCGTTCTCGTACACCAAGTCAGAGCCCCTATCCAATTGCTGAGTGAAAGGCTGTTGGGAAACGTCTCTCTCCCTGATGGAAGTTGTCTGTTGAGTGAGATCCAGTCGAAGTTGAAGAAGTACCAAAACGTGGCAAGTGAGCACCTGAAGAAGTCGCAGTTGAAGCTGAAACAACACCATAACAAGCAGGTCAGAGTAAAGCTGAGATGTTTTCAGCCAGGTGATCTTGTTCTTGTTTTAAAGTCCAGAGTGGAAGGTGCTTTAGTTCATCATTTTGAAGGTCCGTTTGAAGTTGTTTGCAGACGATCTGAGTTAACTTATAAAATTAAAAGTCTGTAGGACCCTTCCTAGGTTATGGTAGTAGTGTCATGTGTGGTACAGGACACAGTCACCCCTGAGAACCATATATATGATGACTTGTCTAATCATACCTTTTGAAATTCTAGTTTTGAGGAGATTATGGGACACTTGGATGAGGTTAAACAGGGAGACTTGAGAGTGTTACTACACCAGTATTCTAATCTGTTTGGAGAAGTTCCTACCCAGACCTCTGTTTTGAGCCATGATATTCAGCTCACAGACACCACCCCTATTCTTATGCATCCGTATAGAGTATCTCCAGAGAAGAGAGATATTATTAGGAGGGAAGTGGAGTTTCTCCTGGAAAATGGTCTAGTTACACCTAGCCAGAGTCCCTGGAGTTCACCATGTTTGTTAGTTCCTAAACCGGATGGGAGTTGGCGTTTGTGTACTGATTACAGGCGGTTAAACTGAAGTAGACACTTTCCCATTGCCATTGCTTGATGACTGTGTCGACCAGATTGGTCACTGTCAATCAATATCTAAACTCGATTTGTCCAAAGGTTATCATCAAGTGCCTTTGACAAGTCGAGCCAGTGAGTATTCAGCTTTTGTAACACCTGATGGTTGTTTTCAGTTTAACGTTATGCCTTTTGGTCTTAAGAATGCCTCAGCAACTTTCCAGAGATTAATGAATTTGTTGTTGCAGGATATTCCCAATTTCCGTCCTTATTTAGATGACACTGGTTTGTTTAGTGATTCTTGGCAAGACCATTTACAGGGTTTAAATTTGTTGTTTGCTAAGTTGCAAGAAGCCAATCTTACTGTTAACCTTAAGAAGTGTAACTTTACTAGATGTTCAATTGTTTATCTAAGGCACGAGGTTGGTCAAGGTCTCAATGTATCATGCCTTTATCTGATAAAATTAATGTCATTGTTAATTATCCTATCTTGACTAACAAAAAAACAAGTTCAACGATTTTTTGGGATGTGTGTCTATTACCGTAGGTACTGTAAGAACTTTTCTATGGTAGCTTCACCTCTGACTGATTTGTTGCAGCAGAGAACTAAACTTAAGTGGACTCCCCAGTGTCAAGAAGCCTTTGATGGTTTAAAAGGTATCTAATCTTCATCCCCAGTCCACGCTAGTCCTGATTTTACTAAGTCTTTTATCATGTATATCGATGCTTCTGATTTGGGTGCAGGTGCTGTCCTACTCCAGATTGGATGTGATAATGTTGAGCATCCTGTATACTATTTTTCGAGAAAGTTCCCTAGTACAGAGATAAATTACTCTGTTGTTGAGAAGGAGGCTTATGCTCTTGTGTTGTCATGCAAGAAGTTTGAAGTATGTTTACATGGAAATAAAGTTGATGTATATACTGACCATAATTCTTTAATATTTATTGACGGAACGAAAATCCATAATCAAAAAATTTTGAGGTGGTCTTTGTATCTGCAGGAATTCAATCTCCATATTCATCATATTCCTGGAAAGTTAAATGTTCTGGCTGATGCATTGTCTAAACGTTTCCATGAGAAAACCTATGTTGAAGACCCACCCTAAAATTTCCTAATTTACCATCATGAGATAATGAAAATAATTACTAGTAAGTGCTGAGTTACATGTAATTGATTTAAAACTTGATGATGTTATATTCATATTATATATATATTCTGTATACTGTAGTAGTTGATGCGGTATTTGTGCTTGCACCGTATATTTGTGCAGCTCATGTAGATTATTGTGAATATATATGTATTATTCATGATGTGTGTTTTTGCGGTCCATGTCTGTAAGAATGTGTACACTGTGTCTCACATTGTACTCATTTATTGCGATGGAGGGATGTTATGACCACGTATACACTAGTATGATCATACTGAGAGTGGTGTATGATGTGCTCAAACTATACAGTGATATCTTGGCTGATAGCCTCGTATCACGAATATTGTAAGTAGTATCTAATCTTTTGTGATAGTATATTACTATAACTTTATGTATTGTCAATGTATGGATACACAACTAAGTACATTCTATTTCAGTATCAAAGATGTATGCCATGTAATTGTGGATATATATTTAGAAGTATAGTTATAGCAGTAGCCTAATGTCATGAAGTCTGAAAAACATCCTTGTATGCTTATTGTATGTAATGCTACATAAGTGCTGTATAGGTAACATAATGTGGACCATGATAAAGGATATATACAATTAGGTCTCGGATGTATTACTCACATGTATACTGCGTAGTTTCCATTTTAGTGTTGTACCTTGCATTGTCCTCTTGTCATGACATTTAAAGAAATTATGGCACTGAGAAATTCTTTCCACCTAGACAAGCTTTTGATACACAGGTTTTATATATCTACCTCACTTTATATTCATGTATACATTGGTATAAACAGTTGGCCATTGAATTCTCCCTAACCCCACTTCCTCCCCCCCCCACCCCCCTGTGATGTACCGACTTGCGCCAGCGTTACCATGTCTTATCAATATGAAATCTTTGTGTATATATTTTTATATCCTGATAAATTCTCTAATGTATTGAATTCTTATTATGTAAGGCTGTGCCTTATACTCTTTACTTTGCCGTATATTAAATTAGAAGTTCATGAGTGAGTTATGTCTGTAAATGAGCAAGAGAGAGTTGAAAGTTGAGGGTCAGTTGACCTAGGGAGTTTGGATAGTGTCCCCCCACGGACAAGCTGGCTCTCGGCGCCATTACTCCTTGACTTGCCCAGACCAGCTCATGTGTAGCGTTCTAGTCAGAGATTTGTGACGTTATTTGGGGGCATAAATCTAGTGCCTGTTAGATTTAGTATCATGCAACAGTATGTATAAACATGGATCATTTCTACTGTTATTCAACATGTATACAAGGTGGTAGAGGTTTTATATGTCTTTCTGAGGAGAAATTCTGAAGAACTTAAGTAATGCCATGGTGCTCTGTCCACTGCCCCAGGCAAAGTTCCTGGTGTCAGCTAGTGTTGAGTGATGCAGTTTCCAGACCTGTATTTGATGTATCATTGCCAGCTGATGAGAAGCTGGATATAAAGTAATAGTGTGTGGTATCAGTAGAATGTATTATTTTTTAATGTTACGTGGATTGAAATATTAATGCCAGTAAACTTTAATATTTGTTGCTAGCCTTTCACTCCCCTAGAACCTTGATAAATATAATTGGCCAGGCTATGTGTTCCAGTGATGCTGAAGGTTACTCTCTCTTAACAATTAAGTGGAGGTTCCTGTCCGTGTCTTTTAACATTGAAATGGGGACCGTGACTCATAACAGCATTGCTCATAACATATTATTATGGGCACTGACTGTGATCCATAACACACCACACTTGTCTCACCACCACACTTGTCTCACCATCACTACCACCACCACACCTGTCTCACCGTCACTACCACCATCACACCTGTCTCACCGTCACTACCACCAACACACCTGTCTCACCGTCACTACCACCACCACCACACCTGTCTCACCGTGTCGGAAAATCCGACACCATTTAATAATCATACAGATAATAGCTGTATTGTATAAACAAGTTACCCATAGAAAACGTAACTTGTAGTGGAATTACCGTCTAAAGAAAACGGGATATCATCACCACATACCATTATAAATTGACCAGCTATTCTGCTGGGAATTATTCTTAAATACATTAGTCTTTGGACTTTACCATCATAAAAACATCTTATATAAATTAACTTAATTATCAATATTAAAGTAGAGTAAATGTGACCCTTCTATCACTTTCTGACATCTGGACAAGTAGGCCAGGCGTCAGTGAGTGGGGAAGGAGGGCAGCCATTGTTTATATTGAGACCAGAGGCTCACACGGGAGCAAATTCGGCTCCTGTTAAATTTACTTGGACGTAGTGTTATGGAAACCAAAGGTGTACCATTTTTCAACACGCTGTCTACATTCAAGTTAAGTGTCTATCCGAAACCCGTTTATCATTCATTTATGGCCATTAATGTCAGGATATAGGGTGACCCGGTTAGATCGCGAAATCGCCTCAAACTAAAGGTAATTAAGCCAGGTCTTTATTGTTCCATGTACTGTATAGTGGTTTCTCTGATATAGCTTGTCATATATAGGATTCTGGCTTCACAGCTAGCGCACTTTTGACAGGTCAAGAAGAGGAAGAGTTTGTGCACCAGTTACCTGGGTGATGAAAGCTACCTCAAAGAGGATAATTTGGTGTCTACACCCTAGTTATACCTGGTGGACTAACCTGCTGTACTATAAGATAAGGAACCTCATCAATGTATGTAGCTATTACTGTAGTTTGATTGGCTGCATATATATTAATTTAATAAACCCCCCCTAATGTGTAGAGGATCGATTTGTGAGATTATGAGATTATTGCAGAAATACAGTCCACTTATCATTATACAAATCGCTATCGAAGTATACAAATTAACGTAAATATAAATTCTATATATATTCATATAAATTAAATAAATATAAATCTCACAGGTCGGTTCCCACATTATTTGGTCATCTTCAAACCGGATGACGGATTATTTGATCCTTTGAACCCACATTTGGTCATCTTAGTACCGGATGAACCAGTTAACCAGTGGATTCATTAAATATACTAGTGCAGTGTTATTTAAACAAAGGCCAGCAGTCAAGACGGCAGCCTAGCCTCGAGGGAGCTCAGGAGCCTCCCTCAGCCCAGTTCAGCTTCGTCAGCGGTTTCATGCACACCCACAGATATTTGGTGGCGTGTTATTTCGTGAAATGACAGCGCTAATATAGAAGCCAGCCAAATTAGTGACTGTGTCTTCGCGATATTGTTCACGGATTTCGTGGTGTTACATTTCGCGAGAGATTATCTACGAATTTTGTGGAGTTTATTTCGCGAGGTCACTAATAATATTTAATACTTCTTGATAATATTAGAAGTTTCATAGAGGCTAATTAAGAGGCTATTATCAATAATTGTATATATTATTCCTCCAAAATAGAGAATTATTTAATATATATTGCACTAGTGATCACAGTATAATATTTACTAATTGCCAACCCACAACAGGGTAGGATACTGACTAGTTGAACTATTATCGTTCATCCTAGTCCCATTATTACTATAGTCAGTTGTACTATATTCAATAATCTAACACCATTAATGAATGGTCCAGACCCTATTTTGGGTGTAATTTTTATCAACTCGAGTTGAGTTCTGTATATAATAATTTACTTATGATCATTACACCTTTGAGTGATTAATTAGTGTCTCTACCATCCTAGGGTGATATAGAAGAGCTAACCTAAAGGTACTTCCAGTGACACTGGTTTATCACTCAAATCATTAGTGTGTATGATTGTATATATATAATGTGTATTAATTTTAAGTGCTAACCTCTAGTAGAGGTAGGATTATTGCCTAGTGAGTTCAGAATTTAACCCTAGGCTGCCATTAGTACTTGCTCACAATTTATGAGCCAGTGGTGCCCAATTAACAAGTCACCATGACTAATCCACAGAAAGCAAAGCGTGCTTTAATATCAAGCAAACGCCAACTAACAAGAGATCTCAACCAATATGAACAGTTGTTATATGAGCCTGTAATTAATTATCGTCGGTTGAAAATACCACTGTTACAGATTCAAACCCAATTGCATATATTGAAAGCAAATAGGAAATCTTACCAAAATCAGGTCCACGACGACGACATAGTAGTTGAAGATGTGGAACCATTCCTGTCTGACCTTGCACAATATGAAGAAGAAACTCAAGCCAGGTTGGAACATTTACACAGGATAATTGAATCAGAACAAATAGCAAGTACACCAAATAAAGTAGATAATGTTATGGATGATCTGGATCTTTTTGAGAATAAATGTAAAGCCAGATTAGATCCTTTAATCAACAAGGATAAAGCTTCACCCAGTAAAGCTTCACCCACTACAGCTTCACCCAATATTATACCACCAGAAATTAAGCAGTTCTCAGACAATTTATCCACAGTCTCTGTGGTTTCTGAAAACCCAATACCTGAAGCTACTAAGTTAACATGCCTCCAAACTAGAGGTGAAGCTGAACCAGTAGTAGAAAATGTAAATGAAAATAGCGACAGCACTAATTTCCCAGTCCAGCCTCCTAGGAATAATGCTGGCAATGAGAAAACTGTCATACATCTAGTACTACAATTGCTGGATTTACCTCAACCTGATCAGACTGCTGACTCATTACAATCCTTCAGCATGGAGTTTGAGTCACTACTAAGAACATTCAGACTTAAGGTTGATATAACTACTAGTGAATGGATGACCAAAGTAGTCCTTCAACGAAAATTGTCCAGCGATATACTAGATGAATTATATGCACATCAACATAACACCATCCTGACAGTACAGGACATCACTGAAGGTTTACATTCCATCATAAACAAACGACGTGCAAATGAGGAAGTTAAAGCCTCTTGCAAGCCTTCAGTAATAGAAAATAGTCAATTAAAGGGTAAAACAACTACCCCAAATAAACATCAGTCAATTACTCTAACATCAAGTTGCAGAAAATCTGACAATGCAGCAGCAACCTCCAAGCCTACTGTTACTAGTTCACCCAAACCGGTAACTTCCAAACGTGCAGTAGGCTGGGGGACATGTATGTTCTGCAAAAAGAAACATTCAACATACTGTTGTGCTAATTATCCAACCAGAGACACTCGTATTGAGCGACTCCAGGAATTAGGGAGATGTTCAAGGTGTCTCAAGTCACACAACATAGACTATTGTGATACCCAATTCAACACCTGCAACAGGTGTAGAAGAGGTAGGCACCATGCAGCACTGTGCAAATATACGAAATTAACGTATTCAAGACCCAAGGTGGAAGATAGCATTCCCACCTCAGTACAGTACTGCAAGGTGCAACCAACAAAGAGTGTCCATTCGGCAAAGTCTAAAGGTAATACGACTTTGCCTACTGCCCAAATTACCATCCTGAATAAGAGGGCCAAGGTCCATACCCGTGGGTTGTTTGACCAAGGATCCCAGAGAACATATATCACTAAAAGGCTGGCAGATGAATTACAATTAAGGCCTGTAGCCCAGATGTCATTCAACATCTCAGGGTTTGTAACAGATGCAGGACCTCAAGTCTACCAGGTGGTACAACCATCAGTACGTTTAGGCAGGTACGTCTGTCGAGTACAAGCCATTGTGGTGGACAAAATACCAGTAGACCTACAAGTTCAAGGTCTGAGAGCAACAGCCAAATTCCTGAGAAATAGAGGAATAAAATTGGCAGATAATATTAAGTCTGATCACCTCACCGACTTCGGTCTCCTTGTTGGGACAGACTATTGCCATCGATTCATCGGTAGCCCTACTAAATATCAGGGTATAACCATGTTAAACTCTGCAGGAGGTAAATTACTCTCAGGCCCAGTATCAAGCCTGAGGAGACCTATGCCTGCAGATAAACAATACCAGTAGAGATCTAAATTTGTCAGCTGATTATATTTCCCCAGTAGCATTATACTAAGGAGATTACAGCTGACTATAGTAACAGAGGTTGATGTTAATATCATCATTTAAAGCTGGAGATGATTTCATGAGGCCTCAGTGGCAAATCAGTGATCAGTAGCCTAAAACAGCTACAAGTCACTGCGACCAATGTCACTGAACCCACTGCAGTCTCAGAACCATACTTTACCTTAATGATGAGCTATTCAATCTTCTGAATCAATTAACTAAATTAAACCCTAATAAATCTGATGACTGATTTGATACATTTATTATTTAATCAAGATGTATTCCATGGGCCTCAGTGTATATATCAGTGACCAGTTACCTGAACAAACTTCAAGTTATATCTAATGTCACTGATCTCACTGCAGTCCCTGAATCATACTTGACTGTAGTACTTGATCACATCCAGTCTTCTGGGTTAAATAATATGTAATTAGGCTTGAATATTAGCCTTTCAAGAGTTGACAGGGAAATTAAATCGCATTAGACTTCTAACCCCTGCAACTCTAGTACGGGACATCCGTCCTGTACGAACAGACACACAAATGTGTGATTACTAACTACTAACATTAAATTAATCTAATAATTCGAAGGAGGAGTATCGGTGTTCGTCTGTTCTAATTAGGACTTCGACCCGTGAGCAGCCCCCTGGGGAATTATGTCGGAAAATCCGACACCATTTAATAATCATACAGATAATAGCTGTATTGTATAAACAAGTTACCCATAGAAAACGTAACTTGTAGTGGAATTACCGTCTAAAGAAAACGGGATATCATCACCACATACCATTATAAATTGACCAGCTATTCTGCTGGGAATTATTCTTAAATACATTAGTCTTTGGACTTTACCATCATAAAAACATCTTATATAAATTAACTTAATTATCAATATTAAAGTAGAGTAAATGTGACCCTTCTATCACTTTCTGACATCTGGACAAGTAGGCCAGGCGTCAGTGAGTGGGGAAGGAGGGCAGCCATTGTTTATATTGAGACCAGAGGCTCACACGGGAGCAAATTCGGCTCCTGTTAAATTTACTTGGACGTAGTGTTATGGAAACCAAAGGTGTACCATTTTTCAACACGCTGTCTACATTCAAGTTAAGTGTCTATCCGAAACCCGTTTATCATTCATTTATGGCCATTAATGTCAGGATATAGGGTGACCCGGTTAGATCGCGAAATCGCCTCAAACTAAAGGTAATTAAGCCAGGTCTTTATTGTTCCATGTACTGTATAGTGGTTTCTCTGATATAGCTTGTCATATATAGGATTCTGGCTTCACAGCTAGCGCACTTTTGACAGGTCAAGAAGAGGAAGAGTTTGTGCACCAGTTACCTGGGTGATGAAAGCTACCTCAAAGAGGATAATTTGGTGTCTACACCCTAGTTATACCTGGTGGACTAACCTGCTGTACTATAAGATAAGGAACCTCATCAATGTATGTAGCTATTACTGTAGTTTGATTGGCTGCATATATATTAATTTAATAAACCCCCCCTAATGTGTAGAGGATCGATTTGTGAGATTATGAGATTATTGCAGAAATACAGTCCACTCATTATCATACAAATTGCTATCGAAGTATATAAATTAACGTAAATATAAATTCATATAAATTAAATAAATATAAATCTCACAGGTCGGTTCCCACACACCGTCACTACCACCACCACACCTGTCTCACCGTCACTACCACCACCACACCTGTCTCACCGTCACTACCACCACCACCACACCTGTCTCACCGTCACTACCACCACCACACCTGTCTCACCGTCACTACCACCACCACACCTGTCTCACCGTCACTACCACCACCACACCTGTCTCACCGTCACTACCACCACCACACCTGTCTCACCGTCACTACCACCACACCTGTCTCACCGTCACTACCACCACCACACCTGTCTCACCGTCACTACCACCACCACACCTGTCTCACCGTCACTACCACCACCACCACACCTGTCTCACCGTCACTACCACCACCACACCTGTCTCACCGTCACTACCACCACCACACCTGTCTCACCGTCACTACCACCACCACACCTGTCTCACCGTCACTACCACCATCACACCTGTCTCACCGTCACTACCACCACCACCACACCTGTCTCCCTGTCACTACTACCACCACCACACCTGTCTCACCGTCACTACCACCACCACACCTGTCTCACCGTCACTACCACCACCACACCTGTCTCCCTGTCACTACTACCACCACCACACCTGTCTCACCGTCACTACCACCACCACACCTGTCTCACCGTCACTACCACCACCACCACAATTGTCTCACTGGCACTTCCACTACCGCCACACATGTCTCACCGTTACAACCTCCACCCACCACCACACTTGTCACTGTCACTACAACCACCTACGACCACTATTGTCTCCCTGTCACTACCACTAACACCACTCTTGTTTCACCGTCACTACAACCACCTACGACCACTATTGTCTCCCCGTCACTACCATCACCACCACCACACTTGTTTCACCGTCATTACCACCACCCATTACACCTGTCTCAATGTCACTACCACTACCACACATTTTTCACCGTCAATAGCACAATCCACCACCACAATTGTCTCACTGTCACTACCACCATCGAGTAACGGTGAGGGGAATGACATCAGAGTGGCGAGATGTCACCAGCGGAGTCCCACAGGGCTCAGTACTTGGACCCATCCTGTTTCTAATATATGTAAACGATCTTCCGGAGGGTATAGACTCATTCCTCTCAATGTTTGCTGATGATGCAAAAATTATGAGAAGAATCAAGACGGATGAAGATCGACAGAGACTACTGAATGTCCTGGATAAACTGGAGGAATGGTCTAGAAAATGGCTGCTAAAGTTCAACTCGGGACTGTGTAAGGTAATGAAATTAGGCGAAGGGAGCAGGAGGCTGAACACAAGGTATCATCTGGGACGTGAAATCCTTCAAATAGAGAGAAAAATCTGGGGGTTGATATCACACCGAACCTGTCCCCAGAGGCCCACATCAAAAGAATATCATCAGCGGCATATTCTAGAATGGCCAACATAAGAATTGCCTTTAGAAACTTGTGTAAGGAATCGTTCAGGACCCTGTATACCAAGACCAATCCTGGAGTATGCAGCTCCAGCCTGGATTCCATACCCAGTTAAACACAAGACAAAGTTATAGAAGATTCAGCGGTATGCCACCAGGCTCGTCCCGGAACTGAGAGGAATGAGCTACGAGGAAAGGCTAAAGGAGCTGAATCTCACATCCCTAGAAAACAGTAGAGTAAGGGGAGACATGATAACCACCTACAAAATGCTCAGGGGAATTAACAGGGTGGACAAAGACAAACTCTTCAGCTCGGGTGGGACACGAACAAGGGGACACAAGTGGAAACTTAGTACCCAGATGAGCCACAGAGACGTTAGAAAGAATTTTTTCAGTGTCAGAGTAGTTAATAAATGGAATGCACTAGGAAGTGATGTGGTGGAGGCTGACTCCATACACAGTTTCAAATGTAGATATGATAGAGCCCAATAGGCTCAGGAACCTGTACACCAGTTGATTGACAGTTGAGAGGCGGGACCAAAGAGCCAAAGCTCAACCCCCGCAAGCACAATTAGGTGAGTACAACTAGGTGAGTACCAACACAACCACCCTTGTCTCACCATCACTACCACCACCACCACCACACTTGTCTCACCATCACTACCACCACCACCACCACACTTGTCTCACCATCACTACCACCACCACCACCACACTTGTCTCACCATCACTACCACCACCACCACCACACTTGTCTCACCGTCACTACCACCACCACACTTGTCTCACCATCACTACCACCACCACCACCACACTTGTCTCACCATCACTACCACCACCACACTTGTCTCACCATCACTACCACCACCACACTTGTCTCACCGTCACTACCACCACCACCACCACACTCGTCTCACCATCACTACCACCACCACCACCACACTTGTCTCACCATCACTACCACCACCACCACCACACTTGTCTCACCATCACTACCACCACCACCACCACACTCGTCTCACCATCACTACCACCACCACCACCACCACACTTGTCTCACCATCACTACCACCACCACCACCACACTTGTCTCACCGTCACTACCACCACCACCACCACACTTGTCTCACCATCACTACCACCACCACCACCACACTCGTCTCACCATCACTACCTCCACCACCACCACACTTGTCTCACCAACACTACCACCACCACCACCACACCAGTCTCACCATCACTACCACCACCACCACCACACTCGTCTCACCAACACTACCACCACCACCACCACCACACTTGTCTCACCATCACTACCACCACCACCACCACACTTGTCTCACCATCACTACCACCACCACCACCACACTTGTCTCACCATCACTACCACCACCACCACCACACTTGTCTCACCATCACTACCACCACCACCACCACCAACACACTTGTCTCACCATCACTACCACCACCACCACCACACTTGTCTCACCGTCACTACCACCACCACACTTGTCTCACCATCACTACCACCACCACCACCACACTTGTCTCACCATCACTACCACCACCACACTTGTCTCACCATCACTACCACCACCACCACCACACTTGTCTCACCGTCACTACCACCACCACCACCACACTCGTCTCACCATCACTACCACCACCACCACCACACTTGTCTCACCATCACTACCACCACCACCACCACACTTGTCTCACCATCACTACCACCACCACCACCACACTTGTCTCACCATCACTACCACCACCACCACCACCACACTTGTCTCACCATCACTACCACCACCACCACCACACTTGTCTCACCGTCACTACCACCACCACACTTGTCTCACCATCACTACCACCACCACCACCACACTTGTCTCACCATCACTACCACCACCACACTTGTCTCACCATCACTACCACCACCACCACCACCACACTTGTCTCACCGTCACTACCACCACCACCACCACACTCGTCTCACCATCACTACCACCACCACCACCACCACACTTGTCTCACCATCACTACCACCACCACCACCACACTTGTCTCACCATCACTACCACCACCACACTTGTCTCACCATCACTACCACCACCACCACCACACTTGTCTCACCATCACTACCACCACCACCACCACCACACTTGTCTCACCGTCACTACCACCACCACCACCACACTTGTCTCACCATCACTACCACCACCACCACCACACTTGTCTCACCGTCACTACCACCACCACCACCACACTTGTCTCACCATCACTACCACCACCACCACCACACTTGTCTCACCGTCACTACCACCACCACCACCACACTTGTCTCACCATCACTACCACCACCACACTTGTCTCTCCATCACTACCACCACCACCACCACACTGGTCTCACCATCACTACCACCACCACCACCACACTTGTCTCACCATCACTACCACCACCACCACCACACTTGTCTCACCGTCACTACCACCACCACCACCACACTTGTCTCACCATCACTACCACCACCACCACCACACTTGTCTCACCGTCACTACCACCACCACACTTGTCTCACCATCACTACCACCACCACCACCACACTTGTCTCACCATCACTACCACCACCACACTTGTCTCACCATCACTACCACCACCACCACCACACTTGTCTCACCATCACTACCACCACCACCACCACACTTGTCTCACCGTCACTACCACCACCACCACCACACTTGTCTCACCATCACTACCACCACCACCACCACACTTGTCTCACCATCACTACCACCACCACACTTGTCTCACCATCACTACCACCACCACCACCACACTTGTCTCACCATCACTACCACCACCACCACCACACTTGTCTCACCGTCACTACCACCACCACCACCACACTTGTCTCACCATCACTACCACCACCACCACCACACCAGTCTCACCATCACTACCACCACCACCACCACACTTGTCTCACCATCACTACCACCACCACCACCACACCAGTCTCACCATCACTACCACCACCACCACCACACTTGTCTCACCATCACTACCACCACCACCACCACACCAGTCTCACCATCACTACCACCACCACCACCACACTCGTCTCACCATCACTACCACCACCACCACCACCACACTCGTCTCACCATCACTACCACCACCACCACCACACTTGTCTCACCGTCACTACCACCACCACCACCACACTCGTCTCACCATCACTACCACCACCACCACCACCACACTCGTCTCACCATCACTACCACCACCACCACCACACTCGTCTCACCATCACTACCACCACCACCACCACCACACTCGTCTCACCATCACTACCACCACCACCACCACACTTGTCTCACCATCACTACCACCACCACCACCACACTCGTCTCACCATCACTACCACCACCACCACCACCACACTCGTCTCACCATCACTACCACCACCACCACCACCACACTCGTCTCACCATCACTACCACCACCACCACCACACTCGTCTCACCATCACTACCACCACCACCACCACCACACTCGTCTCACCATCACTACCACCACCACCACCACACTTGTCTCACCATCACTACCACCACCACCACCACACTCGTCTCACCATCACTACCACCACCACCACCACCACACTCGTCTCACCATCACTACCACCACCACCACCACACTTGTCTCACCATCACTACCACCACCACCACCACACTCGTCTCACCATCACTACCACCACCACCACCACCACACTCGTCTCACCATCACTACCACCACCACCACCACCACACTCGTCTCACCATCACTACCACCACCACCACCACACTCGTCTCACCATCACTACCACCACCACCACCACCACACTCGTCTCACCATCACTACCACCACCACCACCACACTTGTCTCACCATCACTACCACCACCACCACCACACTCGTCTCACCATCACTACCACCACCACCACCACCACACTCGTCTCACCATCACTACCACCACCACCACCACACTTGTCTCACCATCACTAACACCACCACCACCACCACACTCGTCTCACCATCACTACCACCACCACCACCACACTCGTCTCACCATCACTACCACCACCACCACCACCACACTCGTCTCACCATCACTACCACCACCACCACCACACTTGTCTCACCATCACTACCACCACCACCACCACACTCGTCTCACCATCACTACCACCACCACCACCACCACACTCGTCTCACCATCACTACCACCACCACCACCACCACACTCGTCTCACCATCACTACCACCAACACCACCACACTTGTCTCACCATCACTACCACCACCACCACCACACTTGTCTCACCATCACTACCACCACCACCACCACACTTGTCTCACCATCACTACTACCACCACCACCACCACACTCGTCTCACCATCACTACCACCACCACCACCACACTTGTCTCACCATCACTACCACCACCACCACCACACTTGTCTCACCATCACTACCACCACCACCACCACACTTGTCTCACCATCACTACCACCACCACCACCACCACACTCGTCTCACCATCACTACCACCACCACCACCACACTTGTCTCACCATCACTACCACCACCACCACCACCACACTTGTCTCACCATCACTACCACCACCACCACCACACTTGTCTCACCATCACTACCACCACCACCACCACACTTGTCTCACCATCACTACCACCACCACCACCACCACACTTGTCTCACCATCACTACCACCACCACCACCACCACACTCGTCTCACCATCACTACCACCACCACCACCACACTTGTCTCACCATCACTACCACCACCACCACCACCACACTTGTCTCACCATCACTACCACCACCACCACCACACTTGTCTCACCATCACTACCACCACCACCACCACACTTGTCTCACCATCACTACCACCACCACCACCACACTTGTCTCACCATCACTACCACCACCACCACCACACCAGTCTCACCATCACTACCACCACCACCACCACACCAGTCTCACCATCACTACCACCACCACCACCACACCAGTCTCACCGTCACATGAATATTTTAATTTATTCTTATTCCCGTGTCTTCATATTCTAGTATTACATCCGTCGACTCTAAACTGAAAGTCTAGATGGGTCTCCTGAGGAAGGATGTGATTAGCTAACACGCTAAGTGTAGTAAGCAGCTCATTTCTCACTCTAGAGACTATAGAATAATTGACTAGGCGCGTGCAAACACCGAGACCTCAAAAGCTTAAAATCCCCTTCATTTAGCCATCGACCTTCGCAAATTGCCGGGCCAAATCTACCGAGTACGTCATGGGTTCTCACAACATTTAATTTGTTGTGCGGTGCTATGAATTAAGCCCACTTCTCAAAGGCAGTCTCAGAATGAATAGCAATAATAATTTCAGGCAACGTGGCAGAACACATATAGAACAATAAAATGTGTGGTGTGTACGAAAAGACGAAAAAGTGTTCAATATAACAATACAATATATTCAACAAAGTACTAACTACTACAACAACGAAAGAAATATCACTAACGTTACTCGAAATCCTTCCAGTGACACCTTTACTGACAGCTAGACACCAGCCATGAGTGATGGATAAATGAACTAACTTGAACATACTGAGTGTTCATAGATGATGCAATCAAGCATAACATATTAATCTGTAAGCACTATGCAACAACAAAAAGGTAGGTTAGGAGACACGCCTCTAGTAACCTCCTCCAGTTACTCTACGCTTCTTGCTGCCCTCCCCTACAATGGCAGTTGCAATGCACTGAAACTAGTAGCCTATCAATAACATGACAATGACTAATGGGGTTAATGGCAACTCCAGCAACTCTCCTCAATTCAATTCTTACGTTAACACTCTCTCCCTCGGACGATCAACAATCAATGACTAATTTATTTCGTTAATATTAAAGTAACACTTACGTTAACTTAATCTTGTCTCCCACAAACAATTCAAACTGTACAACTGTCACTAGTAACTCAGAATTACACTAACATTCTACACGCCGAGCATTCAGAGAGTAATCTCCATTAATCCTTGTACTACGACAGCTGATTAATCCCAGTACGAGTTACGTTATCGGTTACTATCGTACCTCGATAGTTTTCTACAAATTCTATGTCCAAAGTGCTAAGAGAACGGCGATCACCCTTGACTACCCTCGACCACTTAATTACTATCCCGAAGATCAATACTTAATTAATACACAAATACGCCACATTTCACAGTGGCTCAGCAATATGACATCAATGACATGAATTCCCTCTGGGGCCATCCATACCCCAAGGAACTCAGGTGACTGGTGCAATCCCATAGACCGATAGGTAATAACCACGTCTACGTTACTTTACAAAGATGTCACTCATCCAAGAGTCAATCAAATTACCTGTCCACTGACAGATATTAATAACAAACGTTACGTTAATGAAACATTGGAGCCTTCGTATAAGTCGATCAACCCTGATCAGAGTTAATTTCCTTGACTTCCTTGAACCCTTATTACCTGTCCAACTGACAGATAATATTCAACAGACAGTACTTAAAATAGAAGACTTCACCCCTCCCGGAATTCCTACAACCTGTCTGACTTCTGAAGTGGCCGCTTGGCTAGGCTCCCTGACCAACCAACACAGCTGTTCCTTTAAAAATAATTAACCCAAACGTACCTTACGTTACTCAAATTGTCTTAGAACCATTTCTCGATAAGCAATGAGTGTTCCCTTGGTTACGTTACACTAATTGCCTCTCAATCAACGTTCACTGAATACTGGACATCGATGACAACCAAATATACAGGAAAAATAACATCAAATACTCGTCCCAATGAGGAGTTCACCCACGACACAATAAATCACAACACACGGTGATTTAAACGATTACAATCCGGTTGCAATTTACAGTTACTGCAGAACACCGGTAAATAACACCCATGGTGCTCCAAACCACTAGAGCACGGCCCATACAATTTACTGAACTACAATAAAAACTCGGTGATCGATTAATAACACTATTAACAATCACGGCCCAACAGTTTACAACCCAGTTGCAATGACACATACACGGTGTTCTAATTTCACTATATTAGAAACCGGCCAAACATCTTACTACAGCCCAGTTGTAATAACCAATTACTGCAACCACAGTAATGTCACACTAGGCTTTGTGACACTACAATTATGTACATCGTACCTGCTGACCTCACCTGTAGCCTTCAGCTGTCAAACGCTAATGTGGAGCACTTAGGAGGTAACACACTCTTGACAACTTGGCAAGTGATTAGCGATCCCACGGATCGATAATTACACCCGTGAATTACGTTATTCAGACAGATCAGTCAGCTGTCACTCCTGACAGCGACGTGACTCACACTTCACCACAAATCTACCAAAATTACATTAACCAGGTCAGCCACATATACGTATATATAATCACAATTATCACAGCCCTGAGAAACACAACACTAGTATAAAAACAGACACTCGTATTACTCCACAATAATCAAATGTCAGGTGTTACAACACTGTCATTCTACCGTGAAATGATGACCGGAACTGGACTCCTCTGCGGCCAAACACTACACGGACATGGGACATAACAAACACAAATCACCAAGAAATGAAATTACATGAAATCCCACCAGAATGGAGTATAAAACACACTAGGACGTCCCAATCGGTTCTAAGTCTAATATAAATATAATGTGTTCCCGTGTGTACACACACACACACACATATGTACGTCTGCACACAACAGATCAAGTCCTCCCTTCACTAGCAAGGACGTAAATAAGGGTGAAAATTTCATGCGCCCACGCTTCCCTTCACCTCTCAGGTGCTCTAGAGATTATGCGGGCAGAACACATGACCTCGAATTCAGGCTTGGAAATAAATCTCACCAATACACAAAGGGTACTTACTTAATTACGCAGCCGGCTCTCACATACAACTTCTACCATATATAGACACACCGCTTGTAGGTGGCCACCTCCTCAAGGTGGGGGACTAGGCTTAGGTGGTAGCCCAGCGTGATGTCTCGCGTGGCTAAGCTCACTTCGTACCCTTTCTCACTCTGCCGGCTTTGTCCCTGGCTCAGAGCGAAGTGTGGCGTTCATACAAGATAGCGCCAAACACTATGAGCGTCACTGTCACTCGAAATTTCCACGATTTTTTATAGGAAAACTGCCCTGCATACTGGCAAGATATTCCCAGATCACTTCACTGCTACAAGACACTAGCAGATCAGATAGCTTGATAACTGAGATGGGGACTTACGAGTCAGTGGCGCCTGCTCGTATAAACTTTACCCATGTGTCACGCTCTGTTCGATACACTTCCTTGCTATCACACGCAAATACAACTTGGTCCCGGATTCTGCTATGTTCCCACGAACCCACGTCGATGTTGCTGGATACTGAAGATGTACTAGGAGCTACCACCTACGACACCTTTACTTAGCTGGCCGACTGAGTGAAGATTACGTCTACCACAAGCGATGGCTCGATGTAGAATGGCATAATGCAGCTAGGGAGTGGCAAGAGTTCTGGCATTTCCCGGTCCTCCTCAAAGGAAAAGCATATTTTCGCCTGTCCCTCCCGGGCCAACCACAGGCCAGCTTCCTTGGCTCTCAAGGAGGCCTCCAAGATGGCCGCCTGGGTTGCTATGGTGATGGAGCGGGTGGCGGTTGGTACTTCACGCATTCCTGCCACTCCGCTCTCGCTTCTTTCTCCTTCACTTTCTTTACAATAAAAGCTGCTACTTGCTCTAACTGTTTCCACAAATGCGCTACAACGGCCATTGTAACATATTTGGAATGCTGATGACCTAGGCTCTCCAGTGAGTCTAAACACGGGATGCTTCGGGTATGGGTTGCTAAATCTAGTCCGAGTGCACGGATATTCACGTACTCCAGTACACAGCGAGCATTTCATGCACGTACACTAGTAGAAGGTTTAGATGTGTCAACCCATCCCCTCACACACACAGTACCCCATGAAAGGCTGTTACGAAAGTTGGAGCAACAGGCAGGAGTAAAAAGTTAGGTGCTCCAGTGGATAAGGGAGTATCTAAGCAACAGGAAACAGCGAGTAACTATGAGGGGAGAGACATCAGAGTTGCGAGAGTGGGCCAAGTACAGAGTCCCACAGGGCTCTGTTCTTGGACCCATCATGTTTCTAATATATGTAAACGATCTTCCAAAGGGCATTGAATCATTCCTCTCAATATTTACTGATGATTCAAAAATTATGAGAATAATCAAGACAGATGATGATAGAGACTACAGGACAACCTGGACAAGCTGGAGGAATAGTCTAGAAAATGACTACTAAAATTCAACTCAGGAAAGTGCAAAGTTATGAAATTAGGCAAAGGGTTATCTTGAGATGATTTCGGGGCTTTTAGTGTCCCCGCGGCCCGGTCCTCGACCAGGCCTCCACTCCCAGGAAGCAGCCCGTGACAGCTGACTAACACCCAGTTACCTGTTTTACTGCTAGGTAACAGGGGCATAGGGTGAAAGAAACTCTGCCCATTGTTTCTCGCCGGCGCCTGGGTTCGACCCCGGGACCACAGGATCACGCGTCCAGTGTTCTGTCCGCTCAGCCACCGACTCCTCCTAGGGAGCAGAAGGTACAATCACAAGTACTTGTACAAGGTACAATCTGGGAGGTGAAATCCTACAAGAGTCAAATGGAGATAAAGATCTGGGGTCGATATCACACCAAACCAGTCCCGAAAGGCCCCACATCAAAAGGATATCATCAGCGGCATATGGTAGACTGGCCAACATAAGAACTGCCTTTAGAAACTTGTGTAAGGAATCGTTCAGGACCCTGTATACAACTTATGTCAGACCAATCCTGGAATATGCAGCTCCAGCTTGGGGTCCATACCTAGTTAAACACAAGACAAAGTTAGAGAAGATTCAGCGGTATGCCACCAGACTCGTCCCAGAACTGAAAGGTATGAGCTACGAGGAAATGTTAAAGGAGGTGAAATCCACGTCCCAGGAAGACAGAAGAGAAAGGGGAGACATGATAAACGCCTACAAAATTCTCAGGGGTATTGACGGTAAAAAAAGACAAACACTTTAGCACGGGCAGAACACGAACAAGGGGACACTGGTGGAAGCTGAGTACGCAAATGAGCCAAAGACACATTAGAAATAACTTTTTCAGTGTCAGAAAAGGGAATGCACTAGGCAGTGATGTGGTGGAGGCTGACTCCATACACAATTTCAAATGTAGATATGACAGAGCTCAGTAGGCTCAGGAACTTGTACACTAGTTAATTGATAGTTGAGAGGCGGGACCAAAAAGCCAAAGCTCAACCCCCCATAAGCACAACTAGGTGAGTACACCCAGTCAGTTCCCCAAGCCTCCCTACTACAAGCATTCAAGCACTCTCTCTCCTCTCCCTCTCTATTCCCATTATACACTCTCTCTCTCTCTCACTCTTTCTCTCTCTCTCTCTCTCTCTCTCTCTCTCTCTCTCTCTCTCTCTCTCTCTCTCTCTCTCTCTCTCTCTCTCTCTCTCTCTCTCTCTCTCTCTCTCTCTCTCTCTCTCTCTCTCTCTCTTCCTCTCTCTCTCCCTCTCCTCTCCCTTTCACTTTCTCTCTCAACCCTCACATTTTCTCTCGCTCTCGCTTCTCTCTCGCTCCCGCTTCTTTCTATCTCACTCTCTCTCTCAATCCTCTCCCTCTCTCTCTCTCTCTCCCCACCTCTCTCTCGCTCTTTCTCTCTCTCTCTCACCTTCTTTCTCATCCCCTTCTCTCTCTCTCTCACCCCACTCTCTCTCTCTCTCTCTCTCACCCCACTCTCTCTCTCTCTCTCTCAACCCACTCTCTCTCTCTCTCTCTCTCACCCCACTCTCTCTCTCTCTCTCTCTCTCTCTCTCTCTCTCTCTCTCTCTCTCTCTCTCTCTCTCTCTCTCTCTCTCTCTCTCTCTCTCTCTCTCTCTCTCTGCACTCTGCCTGGCAAACACTATCACAACATATAAGGAAAAGAAACAAAAATGGCAGCAATAAGCACCAAGGGCACAGGCAAGCGTCAAAGTGACAAAATGAAGGAAATGTTCGCCCAAGTTTTGGAGGATATCAGGAGGGAGATGCAGGAAATGAAGAATAAAATAAGCAACTTGCAAAGTGAGCTGACAGCAGCAAGGGAGGAGATTAAAACCCTCACAGAGGGTTTTAATATTGAGGCTGAGACTCAGATAATCATCCAAAGAGATCATGGAAATAGTACATTGTACATGCCATTGTACAAGCAACATTTGCAAAAATTCTGAAATAGAACTCTGAAGCAATGTCCACATCAAGGTAGGTAGCCCTGAAAGCAGCCACCTCACAGGAAGCCAGAACCACTAGTCAGCTGCTGGAAAGAAAAAGACCAGGGTTAGCTGTGGGTATTACACAGCAGGAAGGCTCCAATAGGACAGAATGAAATGATAAGGACAGAACGGTAGTGAATGAAATACTAAAGGGGCTAGAGATGGAAGGGGCTGAACATAACATTGAGAAGTTTTTCATGTTAGGCTGATACAACAAGGACAGAGACCGCATGATAAAGATAGTGTTTGCAAACGAGACCACAAAGGAGAATATTATTGCAAGGAAGAGACAACTGCAGTATGTGGGAGGATTCAAAAAAGTATTCCTCCATGTTAGGGTATCGACATCATCGTCGGAGTGTGGAGATGCAATTACAGCACCATCTGTGAGTCAGCACTCTAGTACCTTTGGTAATGAACGTTATGTGGGCAGAACAATCTGTTGGTGGTGGCGTGGTAGCGAATAAAGACTCTGGTTTCCTGCCTTAGTCAGAAAGAGAGGTCGATGTGGATGACCTCTGGTGGGTGGCATGTCACGATCAGCGCCATCTAGGTTGTGCTACAAGCATAACGTCGACTTCCCGGTGAATGAGTGTTACCTCATGGTTCCCCAGTGTCCTGTCCATCTCATTAATGACGTTTTTATGTCCACAGAAGTGAAGTGTGGAGGCAATTGTGCCAAGGAAGACATTTTACCTTGGGCAGTACACGAACCCTTAGCTTGGTCCTGAAAGAAGACTAAGTAAATCGCCGTCGATCGAGGCAGTGTGTTAGCTGCTAGTATACGCTGTGTTGGTGACGATCGGCATATCCCGGGATTGCCTATTAAGGGTTACAGTGATGTGTGAAGTGGTGCTAGCAAGCTGCTAGAGGCTGAGGGGTTAGCTACCCCTGTGTGAGTTTGTTTGGTACCCTTGTCAGCATGTTGCTGAAGCCCTCTGCCAGTGAGTAGCTGGAGAGCAAAAGGTGGGGTGTAGGCACATCGTGATACAGTGTGGGGTGGACTGACTCGTGTAGAAAGGTGAACTCGCCAGTGTTGTCCAGTACGAATTGATAAGGTACTGGGACGTCGTAATCACTAGATTTGGTGAACACTGCAAACGCATTTGTGTCCTGCGTGAAAGTGACACTATTGTGCATAAGTGTAGAAGTAGTCTATTTATATATTTTAATGGTGGAGGTGAATATATTGATGAAGAAAAGCGTGTATTGTTTATCCACCCTTATATCTTTATTGCGCTATACAGCCAGTTCTTGAAAGCCTACTACCGACTTTGGCATCCCCAGTGGGATCCGACTTCTTGTCAAGTGCGTTTGATCGGATTGGTTAAAGAGTGCAATCTCCGTGTATAGCTTCCCCGTTCCGTTTTGTGTTTGTGTGGTGAAGTGTTGTAAATAGTGCGGTGTTGAATGCTTGGGCTCAACTCTCTGCTCAAGGCATGCTCAATGCTCAACTCAAAAAAGTACAATATGACAGAAAAAAAGACCATCGATAACTTGTACTACGTGCAGGAATTCCTGAACCAAGAAGACTGCCGTCCAAGATTGAAATACCATGGGAAGCCTCAATTAGTGTTGATAAGTGCTTATTTAGGGATCTAAGTGAGTGAGCTGGAGACACGTGTGGAGATCCTCTCGAAGGTCCATAAGCACTTAAAAACCGATGAAAAGCAAGAAAGTGAGGCGCAGAGTAAAAAGGAAAGTGTCATGGCTTCCACTGAAAAGGAAGTCCAACTCTCACCAGTTCGATGGTGAGAGTTACACTAGTGAACTTAACATGAGCCTATTGACTGTGAAAATGCGTGAGTTAGAAATCCATCATGAAATAGAATGGAAAAAGCTAGAACTAGAAGAAAGAAGTCAAGCGAAAGAAAGTAGAGAAAGAGAAGAAAGAAGAGAGGAGCAAGAAAGGAAAGCAAGAAGAGAAAGAGAGGAGCGAGAAAGAGAAGATAAGGAGCGAGAAAGGAGACACGAATTGGAAGTGCTAAGGTTAGGATGTAGGAGGGAAATAAGTAGTTTTGATTCAGTGAGGAACATCAAAATGGTTCCTAAGTTTAACTAGAAAGAAGTTTCAAAGTTCTTTGCTGCTTTCGAGAAGGTAGCTGCATCATTTGAAGGGTCGAGGGAAAATTGGGCCAATATGATCCAATCCGTTTTGACTGGAAAGGCCCAAATCGCATACTCCACGTTGTCGATGGATGACTCCAATGATTACGACGCTGTCAAGAAGGTGGTGCTAATGGCTTACCAGTTGGTGCCTGAAGCATACGGGCAGAAGTTTCGTAACCTAAAGAAGATATTACAGCACACCTTTATGGAGTTTGCGAGTATTAAAGAACGGCTGTTTCACGAATGGTGCGCTTCTCGGAAGGTAGAGACAAAAGAGCAACTTGAACAGCTCATTCTATTAGAAGACTTTAAAGATTGTCTGTCTGGTGATCTCAAGACATACCTGGAAGAACAGCAAGTAGAAACCATGAGTGCAGCAGCCACTATGGCTGAGGAGTATATTCTTACACATCGGCCTTCTACCAGGTATGTTCCGAAGAGCTACTCAAAACCACCTACGAAGCATAAGCCGGAGGATTAGACCGTCCCACGAGGTGCAATAAAATCAACCCCACTTAATCCTAGAAGAATTAATCCTAGGAGGGACTTAGTGTGTTCGACCTGCGGGGAGAGAGGGTACATAGCTTCTAAGTGTCGAGGCAGAACTAGTAACGACCCGCGTAGGGAGGTTATGCTTGTGAGCTGTTTGACGTCACAAGTAGCCGCCCTGTTGCTAGAGATGAAGAAAGAGAAACCAGAGTGGTTTGCCCCCTACACTTTGCACGAGTATGTATCAAGTGACGAAACGGTTAAGTCTGTGTTGGTAATCAGCGATAGTGGAGTCGCCCAGTCTCTGATTTTGAAAAACTCGTTACCCAAGGAACTGTCTATTAATGGGAAACAAAAGGTTATATTCGGCGGGTTTCCCTCGACATTGTTAGTTGCCCCTTTAGTAAAAGTTCATCTCGAGTCATCGTACTTCAGTGGCAAGTGTACATTAGCAGTAGTGGATAATCTTCCAATCGAGGAGAAAGAGGTTATCCTGGTCTATGACTTGGCTCTAGGTTTGGTGCATAACCATCCCCTGGTTGTGGAAGACCCGGTATATGATGTGAAACCATTAGTAGCCGTACAAACTAGATCCCAGGTACAGACACAATTGAAATTAAATACCTTGTTTAACCCTCTACCTACCCTGTAGGTTACTGATAATGCTCCCACGACCTTGCTGGACTCGACTCCCGTACCAGAACACTGGACCCGAACAACCCTGATAGAAGAACAGAAGAAGGATCCCCAAGTGCAGGTATTAGCCGGTACTATGGACTCCGCTGCAAAAGGGGACCAGTATTTGTGGAGAAATGAAGTACTGTGTCAGAGGTGCCCACAGAAATATCTCTAGTCTATTGAGGAAGATACACAGGTAGTCGTACCCGCAGGGTTCCGGGCCAACTTGTTACTTTCGGCCCATGCCAGCCGGTTTACCGGACACTGCAGGACATCAAAAACCTTTCATCGCCTGGCTAGATGTTTCTTCTGGACGCGGATGAAGAGCGACATTCGATGATTTTGTAAGTCCTGCCATGGATGCCAGATAGCTGGAAAAGTAAATCAGCCTGTCCCCATAGCCTCTCTCTGTTCTATACCCTCTATTGGTGAGCCCTTTGAGCACCTCATTTTAGATATAGTAGGCCCGCTTCCGCCTTCTACTGCTGGAGTTCAGTATCTGCACACTATTACGGATCGGGTTAGTAGGTACCCAGAAGCAATCCCCCTGAAGTCAATCACAGCGAATATAATTTTGAAGCATCTTCTCTGGTTCGTTGCACGATATGGTCTTCCTAAGACCATCCAAACGGATCAGGGGACTAATTTTACCTCTGTCTTATTTCGTCAACAGATTGCCGGCCTTGAGATCCAGCATATTACATCTAGTGCCTACCATCCCGAGTCGCAAAGGGCTTTGGAGAGGTTCCATCAGACACTGAAGGGCATGCTGAGGAAATATTCCTAATGAAGGCATAGCAAATAGGCTGAAGACCTACCCTACCGGTTAGATCGGTAAGATCTTTTCCAAACGAATCCCTAGTCGTGTTTCCGTTTGAAATGATATATGGTCTCGCGGTAAGAGGTCTTATGAAGATAGTAAGGGATCAGTTGTTGGACCATGAAAACGACCTAGATGCTGTAGACTGGTTGTCTACTAACAAAGGCAGGTTGTTTTCTGCGTGGGAGATATCCAAACGAAACTTGGTGAACTCTGAGGCAGCTACCAAGCAGAGATACGACCAAAGGACAACACCGAAGGATTTTCAGGTAGGGGACCTAGTGTTGTTATGTTCACCCACTGTGACGGGGAGACTGAGTGCCAGGTTCATAGGTCCTTATCCAGTATTAAAGAAAGTAACCTGTACTAATTACATCCTTAGCACTCCATATCGAAGGAAGAAACAAACGTTAGTCCATATTAATATGATAAAGAAATATCAAGGTCGTGACATTCGCCCAGTAACCATAGTGGCGACAAAAGAGGATGGTCAAGAGGCGATGGAAGATGCTGAAAATGTATTAACCAACTCAGAGATCTTATATAATTTACAGACAATGTTGACTCACGTAACTGAAGGAAACCAACCACCTCTGCTAAGATTAATCCAGCAATATAAGACCATTTTTCGAGATGCTCTAGGACTAACATCTGTCCTACAGCATGACGTTATCCTGAATGATGGAGTAAGGCTGATCAAACAACACCCATATCGTCTCAACCTCCGGAAAAAAGAGGTGGTGAAACGCTAGGTGGAATATATGCTGCAGCACCATCTGATAGCTCCGAGCATAAGTCCATGGTCATCCCCGGTTCTGCTAGTGCTCATACCTGGTAAGGAATACAGATTGTATATTGACTAAAGACATATTAATAAGGTCACAGTAGCAGATACCTATCCTCTTCCAAGAGTAGAAGAGTGTCTTGTTACCATCGGCAGGGTGCAATACTTAACAAAATTCGACCTATTTAAAGGCTATTGGCAGGTTCCCCTCACGGAGCGAGCCAAACCCATCTCAGCGTTTGTAACCCCCAAACGGCCTGTTTGAATGTCAGGTGATGCAGTTTGGGATGAAGAATGCCGCATCCACCTTCCAGAGGATGATGGGTATGGTGTTGTGTGACGTAGGTAATACTATGGTCTACATCGACGATGTCTTAATCCATGATTCAAGTAAGTTGGAAAGACCACCTACGTCATCTAGAAGAATTCTTTATGGCCATGTAACATGCTTGGTTAGTAGTCAACCTAAATAAATCTGAGTTCGCTAAAATCTCCGTTATCTTTCTAGGATATGTGGTGGGAGGAGAATAGATTGTCCCAAAAACCAGCAACGTGGAAACTATCATCCAGTACTCGACTCCTTCAACAAGGAAGGAAATCCTGCGTTTCCTAGGTATGGCTGGTTTTTACCGTAAATTTGTTCCCAACTTTTCAACCATCGAAGTCCCTCTGATGAATCTTCTAAAGAAGGGCGTAAAATTTATGTGGGGCAAAAGCTGTCAGGAAGCTTTTGAAAATTTATTAGATTTCTTCTATCCTCATGTCCCCAAATTTCGAAGATGAATTCACTCTCACCGTAAATGCTTCCGATTACGGCCTCGGGGCTGTATTAATCACAGATTGATGCTAAAGGAGTGGAACACCCTATAACATACTATTCTAAGAAGTTTACTAATAGCCAGCTAAATTACTCTGTGATAGAAAAGGAGACGTTGGCCCTGGTCAGTTCTGTACAACACTTTGAAGTTTACCTAACCAGTAATGGCCATCCAATACTGGTCAGGTCTGACCACAATCCCCTAAAATACTATGTGCAGTTCTGGAAGAAAAATCTTCTGCTCGCCAGATGGAGTCTACACCTCCAACAATATACCCTATATGTCGAGCATACCAAAGGAGTGGACAACGTGGTGGCAGACACATTGTCTCGCATCTAAGGCACTAAGTTTGTTTTGCTTAAGCATACTAATTTGGTTTATTTTCCTTTTAGAAACAAAGCCAAATTCTTTTTGGTGGGGAAGTGTTACGGTATCGACATCATCGTTGGAGTGTGGAGACGCCATTACAGCACCATCTGTGAGTCGGCACTCCCGTACCCCTGGTATTGAACGCAATATGGACAGCGCCATCTGTTGGTGGTGGCGTGGTAGCAATGAATGGCTCTGGTTTCCTGCCTTAGTCAGAAAGAGAGGTCGATGTGGATGACTTCTGGTGGGTGGCGTGTCATAATCAGCGCCATCTAGGTTGTGCTACAAGCATAACGTTCACTTCCCGGTGAATGAGTGTTACCTCATGGTTTCCCCAGTATCCTGTCCATCTTATTAATGACGTTTTTATGGCCACAGAAGTGAAGTGTGGAGGCACTTGTGGTGAGGAAGGCAGTTTACCTTGGGCAGCTCAAGAATCCTTAGATTGGTCCTGAAAGAAGACTAAATAAGCCGCCGTCGATAAAGGCAGTGTGTTAGCTGCTAGTATACGCAGCAGCTAACACACGCCGACGATCGGCGAACCCTGGGATTGGCTATTAAGGGTTATAGTGATATGCAGTGTGAAGTGCTGCTAGCAAGCTGCTAGAGGCTTCTGCTGAGGGGCTAGCTACCCGTGTGTGAGTTCGTTTGGTACCCATGTCAGCATGTTGCTGGAGCCCTCTGCCAGTAAGTAGCTGGAGAGCAAAAGGTGGGGTTATCTTTAAATGATTTCAGGGCTTTAGTGTCCCCGCGGCCCGGTCCTCGACCAGGCCTCCACCCCCAGGAAGCAGCCTGTGACAGCTGACTAATACCCAGGTACCTATTTTTACTGCTAGGTAACAGGGGCATAGGGTGAAAGAAACTCTGCCCATTGTTTCTCGCCGGCGCCCGGGATCGAACCCGGGACCACAGGATCACAAGTCCAGTGTGCTGTCCGCTCGGCCGACCGGGGTGTTGGCACATCGTGATACTGTGTGGGTGAACTGGCTCGTATAGAAAGGTGAACTCGCCAGTGTTGTCCAGTACGAATTGATAAGGTACTGGGACGTCGTAATCACTAGAGTTGGTGAACACTGCAAACGCATTTGTGTCCTGAGTGAAAGTGACACTATTGTACGTAAGTGTAGCAATAGTCTATTTTAATATTTATTTAATGGTGGAGGTGAATATATTGGTGAAGGCAAGTGTGTAGTGTTTGTCCCCCCTTTATATCCTTATTGCGCTATACAGTCAGGTCTTGGAAGCCTACTTGATATCTTGGGATCGGATACACTAAAAGAGGTAATATTACCAAGAACCTGGTTACTGGTCCTAAGTGGCCGTAACACTCCAGTAGAACATGATGAGGGAGGAGAGAGCCATGGCAGCAGCAGCAAGGAAGAAACGAAGGGTGGGAGGAGAAAACCAGGGAATCACAGCCTCCAACACAACATTCCCAGAGGTGAGGGGGTGAGGGACCCACAACCAGCAACCCAGTAACACCAGAAAGGAGGGCAACTCCACCACCCTCCTCTGCATAGAAACCTCCCAACCCCAAACACTCCCTGCTCTTGCTCAAATTCTCAGTCAACTCTCCATCCCCCTTCATCCCATACCCACCCTTCTTCCCCTCCCCCACACCCACCGTGTCCCCCCTCCCCATTCTTCCAATACCCTCCTTGTCCCCCACCCTTCACTTAACCCCCCCCCCCTCACCTCAGTACCCTCTGAGATCCACCTCACAAATCCTCACACCTATAGAACAGCTTCCTCCATCAGCAGAACGCTTACGAAGAAGGGGCCATGAGAAGGAACAGAAGAAAACCCAGACTTAATAGCACTCATAGAATAAAGCTAACGAAAACCATAAAAAATGCAGCATTTCCACACGACTACTGTGTTGTGAGGAAAAGAGAGAGAAGGAAGAGGAGGTGGTGGTGTAGCTCTGCTGGTAAGAAAAGATGAGATTTTTGAGGAGAAGGATATTCAAGGCTGTAAGGTTTCAGTGACTACATAACAGGTACCATAGCAATTGGAGAACAAAACATTATAGTGATAGTCATATATAACCCACCACCAAATGACAGACGACACAGACAGGATTATGACAGAAACAACATGGCCACCATTACCATAATAGAGAGAGCAGCTTCTGTCACTGGCAGAAACGAATGCAGACTACCAATCAATGCTAAATTTCAACCACAGGAAGAGATTGGGAGAACAGAGACCCACATGGAAGAAAATACAACGGTGAGCTAAGCTGCTGGACGTGGCAACAAGAAACTTTCTAAGCCAACACGTCAAGGGACCGACAAGAATGATGGGGAAGATGATGCTTGATCTGATATTTACCCTAAATGAGTGGGATATAAGGGGAAGTTAAGTTTGAAGCACCCTTGGGAATGAGTGATCACACTGTATCGATCTTTGAGTACCTGGAGGAGCTAGATTGTATCTCCCTCCCAAAAAAGAACCAGGAAACAAAACGCTGGCGTACCGAAAGTGGAATTATGAGATGAGATGTTTCCAAAGGGATATACCATAGGACACAGAACTCAGAGCTAAGTATGTACAAGACTTGTTGGACTATGTCACCCAAAAGTGTCAGGAGGCAGTAAACAGGATTATCACGGCCGAAAAGGAAAACTCTGAGAAGCAAAAGAAGAATCCATGGTTTAATAAGGCATAAATGGAAGCAAAGGAACCGAACTAAAGGAGGTAAAGAAACTTCCGGAATAACAGAATACCTGAATGCAGAGAGAGATCAGAGAACCAGGAATGAGCATGTTAGAATGAAAAGAGAAGCAGAGAAAAATTGTGAGAATGATATAGCAAACATAGCCAAGACTGAACCAAAGCTACTCCACAGTCATACCAGGAGGAAAACAACAGTGAAAGAACATTTGATGAAACTTAGAACGGGTGAGAACAGGTACACAGAGAATGACGCAAGGAGAAGATCGTGAGAAAAAAAACCTGGTAACACATCTGGAGAGAAGCTACTTTGTGACAAATCGCCAACATGGGTTCAGGGAGGGTAAATCTTGCCTGACTCACATTATTAGAATTCTATGACCAGGTGACGAAGAATAAGCAAGAATGAGAAGGCTGGGCGGACTGCATTTTCTTTGATTGTTAGAAAGTCTTTGACACAGTACCCCAGAAGAGGCTAGTACATAAGCTGAAGAGACAGACAGGAGTAACTATTAAGAGGTTCCAGTGGATAAGGGAGAACCTAAGCAATAGGAAGCAGAGAGTTACAGTGAGGGTTGAGACCTTAGATATGCGGGAAGTCATCAGTGGAGTTCCACAGGGCTCTGTACTCGGACCTATCCTGTTTCTGATATACGTAAATGATCTCCCAGAGGATATAGACTCATTCCTCTCAATGTTTGCTGAAATTGCCAAAATTATGAGAAGGATTAAGACAGAGGAGGACTGCTTGAGGCTTCAAGAAGACCTGGACATACTGAAGGAATGGTCGAACAAATTGTTGTTCGAGTTTAACCCAAGCAAATGTAATGTAATGAAGATAAGTGTAAGGATCAGGAGGCAAAATACAAGGTTTTATTTGGGAGATGAAATTCTTCAAGAGTCAGAGAGAGAGAGAGAAGAACTTGGGAGTTGATATCACGTAAGACCTGTCCCCTGAAGTGCATATCGAGAGGATAACATCAGCGGCATATTCCAGGTAGTCCTAATTAAGAACGGCCTTTAGAAATTTGTGAGAGGAATAACTCGAACTTTGTATACCACATATGTCAGACGAATCCTGGAGTATGCAGATCCAGCATTGAGTCCATATCTAGTCAAGCATAGAACTAAACTGGAAAAGATTCAAAGGTTTGCCACCAGACTAGTACCCGAACTGAGAGGTATGAGCTACGAGGAGAGACTACGGGAATTGAACCTCACGTCGCTGGAAGACAGATGAATTAGGGGGGACATAATCACTACATACAAGATTCTCAAAGTAATTGAAAGGGTAAATAAAGAAAGGCTATTTAACACAAAGGGCCACACTCACTAGTGGACACAGGTGTTAATTGAGTGCCCAAATGAGCCACAGAGATATTAGACAGAACTTTTTTAAGTGTCAGAGTGGTTGACAAATGGAATGCATTAGGAAGTGATGTGGTGGAGGCTGACTCCATACACAGTTTCAAGTGTAGATACGATAGAGCCCAGTAGGCTCAGGATCCTGTATATCAGTTCATTGTCAGTTGAGAGGCGGGACCAAAGAGCCAGAGCTCAACCACCACAAGCACACCTAGGTGAGTACAACGTGGTGAGTACATGCTCACATGCACTCGCTCACACGCACACGCTCATACACACACACACACTGGAAGCACTAAGTGTACCACTCTCTATAGTGTATAACAGGTCACTGAAAACAGGAGACCTACCAGAAAGTTGGAAGACAGTTAACGTAGTCCCAATATACAAAAAGGGTGACAGGCAAGAGGCACTGAACTACGGGCCAATTTCCCTAACATGTATACCATTAAAGGTTATGGAGAAGATCGTGAGGAAAAGGCTCGTAGAGCATCTGGAGTGAAATAGCTCTGTAACACATCACCAGCATGGGTTCAGAGATGGTAAATCGTGCCTCACAGGTTTATTAGAATTCTATGACCAGGCAATAAAAATTATGCAGGAAAGAAAAGGTTGGGCCGACTGCATTTTACTGGACTGCAAGAAAGCCTTTGACACAGTACCCGATAAAAGGCTATTAAAAAAGTTGGAGCAACAGGCAGAAGTAAAAAGGAAGGTGCTCCAGTGGATAAGGGAATATTTAACCAACAGGAAACAGCGAGTAACGGTGAGGGGGGGGGGAGACATCAGAGTGGCTAGATGTCACCAGCAGAGTCCCACAGGGCTCAGTACTTGGACCCATCCTGTTTCTAATGTATGTAAACGATCTTGCGGAAGGTATAGACTCATTCCTCTCAAAGTTTGCTGATGATACAAAAAATATGAGACGAATCAAGACAGATGAAGATAGACAGAGGCTACAGGATGACCTGAACAAACTGGAGGAATGCTCTAGAGAATGGCTGCTAAAGTTCAACTCGGGAAAGTGTAAAGTAATGCAATTAGGCGAAGGGAGCAGGAGGCTGAACACAAGGTACCATCTGAGAGGTGAAATACTGCACAAGTTAAATAGAGAGATCTGGAGGTTGATATCACACCGAACCTGTCCCCAGAGGCCCACATCAAAAGAATATCATCAGCGGCATATGCTAGACTGGCCTACGAACTGCCTTTAGAAACTTGTGTAAGGAATCGTTCATGACCCTGTATACCACTTATGTCAGACCAATCCTGGAATATGCAGCTCCAGCCTGGAGTCCATACCTAGTTAAACACAAGACAAAGTTAGAGAAGGTTCAGCGGAATAACACCAGGCTCGTCTCAGAACTGAGAGGGATGAACTACGAGGAAAGGCTAGAGGAGCTGCACCTCACGTCCCTGGAAAACAGAAGAGTAAGGGGAGACATGATAACCACCTACAAAATTCTCAGGGGAATTGACAGGGTGGACAAAGACAAACTCTTCAGCACGGGTTGAACACGAACAAGGGGAACAGGTGGCAACTTAGTACCCAAATGAGCCACAGAGACGTTAGAAAGAATTTTTTCAGTGTCAGAGTAGTTAATAAATGGAATGCACTAGGAAGTGATGTGGTGGAGGCTGACTCCATACACAGTTTCAAATTGTGACGGTGTTCCCCCCCCTTATAATTCTCCCACGCCTGCAGTAAGAGTCATGTCTACTTTTCCCAAGCGTTCTCTACGTAGCAGGCTTCAATTTGATATATGGGAGAGAGTGGAGTGTTCTCGGAGAGCCGAGAAATCTGTGAAATAGTAATATTTTGGCCTGTGGTATAGGCCCTTTAGGAAGCCAAGATGGCGCTGGCCTTCCTGATTCCCCGCCAAAACCGTGTGACGTCAGTGGCACCGGATTGGTCACCGACAGCAATGTGGCACCGGGAGCCAATGAAAACCTCCCATGGCGAAAGTGACGTCACGAAGGAAGGGGGTCCTGGCCGCGCGCCGCGTTGGCGCCAATCAGTCAGACACGACACGTCAAAGAGGTCGGACGTGCGACGATTGGTCCTGTCAGTTTGACAGTTGTTTCCCGCTCCCGTGGATTTACGCGTCACCTGAAGTCTGCCAGTACTCTGTGAGGTCTTCCCTAGTTCATGTGTTGAACCAGAGAGGGAATCGACGGTTATTTGAGCAACAAGTGCTCCAGTCAGGTACTGTGCAAGAAGAAGCAGTGAAGCCGTGCAGTGACGTATGTGACGTCTGTGGCAGTTCACCAGTTCGTGACAGCGTAGTGGCTGACAGAGCCACTGGGTAGCTGAGGAAGGAGAGGACTATTTGGGGAATCCGGACGACTGCAGCTGAGACGTAGGCGGCAGCCGTTGTTGGGAGAAGACGACGGCCAGGAGACCGACTCCAACCCTTCAAGAGGTCAGGAAGGAGCACGGACCTGCAGAGGAAGAAGGCACGGAGACGACGCGCTAAACGGTGGGACGATGAGAGGCTCTGGTAGGACACGACGACGTGTCGTGTGGGGGCGTTCCCGACACGAGGACCAGGAGCTACATCTCGACTCTCATTGGAGGATAGGTCGAAGTAGGTGTTTCTAGTTTCCCTCCCCATTTCCCTTTAGTTAGCTATATTATTCGGCTATATTATCTAGCCTGAGGATTTTATATGTCGTGAGCAAGTCTCACCCGTGTCACAGTAAGGCACCAGTTTGCCGCGTAGTACTATCAAGAGTACTTATAATACTTATGTTTATTATTGGTGTGTACAGGCATCAGGAACAAGTGATCAATTTACTGTGTTGTGTATATCTTTCTAGAGATTTTGATGTGAACATATAGTGATAAATTATATATAATATTTTGCCAGTATTTGGAAGTTAGGCTACGTGCCCAGAAACTATTTATTTTCCATGTATTGATGTTTGATTTATATACATCATATATGTCTATGTTCATGCAGTGACTAATCATTCGTGAGTACAGTGAATTATTGCGTTATCGCCCTCGAGAGAAAGTACTGAAAACTCCAGTGTTAATATTTCATAATATGTCATTGAATGAAGGGCAGTGAAAACCATTACAGTGAGTCATTGTAGCATTGATTGTAGAAACGACTGTTTGAGCCTGAGTATAGTGTAACTAAGTAATACATGCTATTGTGCCAATATCGAGTGTGCGAGTTTCTGGTAATATTGGAGAACTTAAAGAAACAGCGCGCGTGAATCTAGAAAACAAGCAATAAGCTTTCGCGCGGGGGCCAGGCGATCAGCTGTTCTTGACACTTGACGAGGAGGGGAGGTGTTGCCACTTAGTGAGTGCATACTATTCGTGGGAACTACCGGCCGCAGCCAGGATCAGTTGATTTATTTATTATTGTTTGGCCTTGTGACATCTTTCATGCATTTTAAGTAAAATACAAAATTACCATTGTGTTTATATCATTCCCTCCATTGATATTGTGGCTATATTATACTGGAAAGCATAGAGTGATAACAGTAAGTACCTGCCTGATTCCTGATCTTTTGAGTGTGACCTTGCCAAGGCTACCACTAATTCAACCAGTCCACTGAGGTGTTACTGGCCACCTAAAACACCAGTTGGCGACCTTGTGGTTAACCGTAGAGCCCGATTGTTGGGGAGGGCACACGACAGTCAAGTGAACGAGTCGTGTTCCCACTCCTTCTCAATCAGAGGCCGTTGAGATTGACTGGGAGACTCTGCTGGCATGCAGTGGCGCCGTGAGGATCGAGTGAAGACCCGCAGGGCTACGGTGAGTGACCTTGAGAATAACTATTGCTCACCCCAGAGTAAGAATAGAGTAGTGAAACCCCAACATTGGCGACCTCGCCAGGATCTCGATCGAAGTAAAGGTTGCAGTGGTGATACTTGGCAGTGGTGTTAGAGATCAGGTGCAGGTTATCACTCATAGCACAAGATGGAGGATGATAAAGTAGCAAGGTTTATTGACTCTAGAGATGAACAGGTGCTGGAAGAGTGCACCAAGGCACAGCTTCAGGTAATAGCGGATCATTTTGGAATAAAGCTGAAATCTGCCAGAGTTGGTTAAAGAAGACTAGAGATAATGGCTCAGCTCAGGGCTCGAGACGAAGCTTTGGGGAAGGAACGGCCCCAAACACCTGCCAGTGTGGGTGAACACCTGAGTATTGGTGGAAGCAGCAGGGGATCCAGCGGCAGCAGGCACAGCATTAAGCTGGAAATAATGAAGCTGCAGCTGGAAGCACAGCAGCGCAGAGAAGAGCGAGAAGCACAACAGCGCAAAGAAGAGCGAGAAGCAGAAGCACAGCAGCGCAAAGAAGAGCGAGAAGCACAGCAGCGCAAAGAAGAGCGAGAAGCACAGCAGCGCAAAGAAGAGCGAGAGGCAGAAGCACAGATGAAGCATGAAGAGCGAGAAGCACAACAGCGCAAGGAAGAGTGAGAAGCACAGCTATGCAGGGAAGAACACGAGCGAGAAGCTAGGATGAGACAACAGGAAATAGATGCCAACAAGGAGGTGGAGCTGAAGCGAGCTGAACTAGGACTAGGTGCACCTGCTCCGCCGCCACAGGAAGACCGACGAGTGAGGGAACGAGACCTGCCGGTCTTTGTGCCTAGTGAAGCCGAAAGTTTCTTCGATCACTTTGAGAGAGTTGCTGCTCTGAAGAGGTGGCCGAGGGCGGAGTGGGCGGAGTTAGTGCAAGGGAGGCTCACAGGTGAAGCTCGTGAAGCCTTCACTATGCTCGACTTCCAAGAATGCACCAACTACGATGCGGTAAAACGAGCTGTGCTCCGTTCCTTCAAGCTCACGCCGGAGTGTTACCGGAAGAGGTTTAGAGAATGTACCCAGTGTCATGTTCACAGAAAATGGTACCATCCGTTTTCTATGTGCGGCGGCTGAGACGCCAGAGAGTGGAGGTAAACAAGAGAGCGTACAGGACGCCCGCCAAGCTTGGTAGCTACTAGTCATGTAATCATATTAAGTATTAAAGTCAGTAACCAAGTCATGACTTTACATCAACCCTACAACCAAGACTTCCTCAGTAACACACAAACACCACATTGGCGACGAGGATGAACTGTGAACGCAGGTATTTGTTCAGTTTCAAACACAAGGGAGAAGCATGCTGCCTGGAGGAGGAAGAGAAGCTGTGAGCGCCATACCCGATGCTGTATGCTAACCGATGCTGTGTGCTAACCAATGCTGTGTGCTAAACGATGCTGTGTGCTAACCGATGCTGTGTACTACCCAAGCTGTGTGCTACCCAAGTTGTGCTGAAGAAACTGTGTACTGAGGAATCTGCCGACGTTGTGTACGAAACGACGCTTTGATGTGTACAAAACCTGATGTTTTGGTTACGAAACGACGCTTCGTGCTACAAAATTCATCACACTGAGCTGACTGCTGTACCGACTGCTGTACCAACTGCTGCACCAACTGCTGCACCAACTGCTGCACCAACTGCTGTACCAACTGCTGTACCAACTGCTGTACCAACTGCTGCTGTACCAACTGCTGTGCTGCTGCTGTGAGTAGGAACAACACATGTACACAAGGGCTAGGTAAGAAGTCAGTTGCTGCTATATTGTGCACTGTTGTGAACTTTTGCATTAAAATGCTTGTGTGCTTTGCAAAATTAAAGTAATTACAGTGAATTCTTGACTAACATATACAGTGCAGTAAGTGTTTAATATTCTGAGGAACATTTAAGTGATAAGTTACATTTATTCAGTAAAAATGGCAAATATACCTCAGTTTCCTGCATTTGATCCTGACTGTGACCAGACAAACCTGTCACAGAGGTGGGTCAAATGGCTTAAAAAGTTTGAAAATTTGTTGATAGTTTCTGACATCAAAAGTGCTGAAAGAAAGCGTGCCTTTCTACTTCATTATGCAGGTGATAGAGTTTGTGACATCTTTGACACACTGAAAGACACTGGTGGTGCCAAAGATTATGACACTGCCAAAGCCAAACTAACAGAGCATTTCAAACCAAGGCAAAATACTGCAATGGAAATTATGCATTTCAGGAGAGCAAAACAACTCTCTAATGAAACTGTGGATCAATACCACACACGTCTGCAGGGTTTAGCAGCCCATTGTGAGTTTGCTGATGTTGACAAAGAAATCAAACAGCAAATAATTGAATCATGCACATCTACACGTCTTCGTCGAAGAGCTCTAGAACTTGTTGATGATGACAGTTCTCTTACCAAGATACTGGATATGGCTCGTCGAATGGAAGATGCTGCACGTGATGCTCGTGTCATGGAGTGCAGTGCTAATAACGGTTCTGCCACTGTTACTAACAGTGATGAGGTACGTAAGGTTCAGGGAGGACACCGTGATCAAAGAAGATATCATGGCAAACCTAACAGTAAATTTAGCCGAGAACCACGTCACAACTGGGGTCAAGGAACAAGGCTCAAGCAGTCACAACGACCCACATCAGAGGGTGTCAACAATAAATGTTACAATTGTGGAGGAGACTACCCACACCAAGATAATGTTTGTCCTGCTCAAGGTAAGAAGTGCTATGAGTGTGGAAAACTAGGTCATTTAGGTGCTATGTGTCGTTCCGCACTAAAGAAACCACAGTCAATGAATAAAAGCACTGTACGAGGATCAGGTCATAGGGGTCGAGGTGGTAAACACAATATTGCACCTCATATCCAGAATGTTAATAATATACAAGACAACATTTCATTACAACCAGTCTCAGATGACAGTGAATGTGATTATACTTATGGAGTACAAGCAATCACAGAATGGAATGATCTTCCAAACAACCCAGAGACATGTGTATACATTGCTGGTATTTGTCTCAAGGTTCTCATTGACACTGGATCAAACATTGATACCATTGCTGAGTGCCACTATGAAAAATTTAAAAAACAGTTCCCAAAGCTTGAGAACTATAATGGCAAAGCCACTGCCTATGCTTCAAAGGTAGCCTTGCCAGTGATTGGAACTTTCACTGCAGAGATTAAGTCAAAGAATGCAATGCTCATTACTACATTCCATGTTGTTAGGAATGCAAAGGAGTCTTTACTCAGTTACAAGACTTCAACCAAATTGGGGCTACTTCAGCTTTCTAATGCTGTAGCAGTGGAATCTGCAAACAATGTTGATGGTATTGTTGCTGAATTTTCTGATCGATTTAAATCCATAGGTTGTTATACTGATAGCAAAGTACATCTGCATATCAACCCAGATGTAATTCCAGTTGCCCAACCACATCGCCGACAACCATTCCATACTCGCAAGAAAGTCGATGCCGAACTGGATAGGCTGATCGACCTAGATATCATTGAACCAGTAACAGGTCCAACACCATGGGTAAGCCCAATTGTCACTCCACCAAAGCCGAAGAATCCAGATGAGATACGCATTTGTGTGGACATGCGTGTTCCCAACAAGGCAATAATGCGTGAACGCCATCCTACACCCACTGTAGATGATATGATCTACCGCTTGAATGGTGCAACTGTATTCAGCAAGTTAGATTTAAACAAGGGCTATCATCAGCTTGAACTTGATGATGAGAGTCGCTTCATCACAACGTTTACGACACATCGAGGTCTGTATAGGTACAAGCGCCTGAGTTTTGGTATTAACAGTGCTGCCGAGGTATTCCAGCACATCATCAGCCAGGTATTGCAAGACATACCTAATGCTGACAACATGTCTGATGACATCATTGTTTATGGCCGTACCCAAGCTGAACACGACAAAGCTCTTCGTGCAACATTGCAACGCTTACGAGAAAAGAATTTGACGCTAAGCCGAGCAAAGTGTGAGTTCAATCAACATAAAATTGAATTCTTTGGACATGTACTTAGTGACAAAGGTCTGTCTCCAGATCCTAAGAAAGTTGCAGATATCAAGAATGCTGCACCTCCTTCAACGTCCACTGAAGTACATAGTTTTCTGGGAATGGCAAACTACTGTTCTCGCTTCATTCCAGATTTTGCTACCATTACGAAGCCTCTACGTGAGCTCCTGAAGAAAAACGCATCATGGTACTGGAGCGATATCGAGCAAAATGCATTTGATGCTGTGAAAGATGCACTAGTAGAGAATGCGACTGCTGCATACTTTGATCCATCAATGGACACTGAGTTAACGGTGGATGCTAGTCCTGTTGGATTAGGTGCTGTTTTAGCCCAACACAAACCTGGTCAACCAGATTCCAGAGTAGTAATTGCCTACGCCAGCCGTTCTCTCACAGATGTTGAGCAACGATACAGTCAGACAGAGAAGGAAGCTCTTGCTCTTGTATGGGGCTGTGAACACTTCAATGTGTATCTGCTTGGTGCACCCTTCACCACGATAGTCACTGACCACAAACCGTTGGAGACCATCTTCAATAATCCAAAGTCCAAACCACCAGCTCGCATTGAGAGATGGGCTCTTCGTCTGCAACCATACAACTTTACGGTGAAATACAAGCCGGGTGCAGGCAATCCCGCTGATTACATCAGTCGACATCCTGCAAACAGTTTCACCATCACCAAGCATCAGCAAGTTGCCGAGGAATATGTACACTCTGTAACCTGTGATGCAGTCCCTAAGGCTCTTACTCTTGATGAAATCCGTACTGCAACCCTAGAGGACCCAACTCTGCAAGCAACAGTGGATGCATTGACTAAGAAAAAGTTTCCACGCATCCCACCCTCAGGAGTTGACCAAGATGCATTCAAAGCACTTGAACGCATCCAGACAGAATTAAGTGTTACGCAACAACGCGACACTGTGCTGCGAGGTACTCGTATCGTTATTCCAGCTGTTCTCCAGCAACGTGCTCTGAAGCTTGCACATCAAGGATACCAAGGTCTTGTTAGGACCAAACAGCTGCTACGAGAAAAGGTGTGGTTTCCTGGCATTGATCGTCAAGCAAAGGATATGCATGATGCCTGTGTCCCTTGCCAAGCTGCAGTGGATACTTCAAGACCAACACCTCTACAACCTTCACCACTACCTGCTGCACCATGGACGGAAGTATCGATGGACTTCTGCGGACCACTACCAACTGGAGAGTACTTGATGGTAGTCATTGATGATCACTCACGTTATCCAGAAGTAGAAATCATCAATTCCACATCTGCAAAGGCCGTCATCCCGAAACTTGACAAGATCTTTTCAAACGTTCGCATTCCTGAAGTTGTCAAGACGGACAATGGACCGCCATTCAATGGACAAGACTTTGTCAACTTTGCTGAGCATATTGGATTCAAACACCGCCGTGTGATGCCACTACATCCTCAAGCAAATGGAGAAGTTGAGAGATTCATGCAACCTCTCATGAAAGCGGTACGCTGTGCTCATGCCGAAGGACGATCCTGGAAACAAGCTATGTATGCTTTTCTCAGGAACTACCGTGCAACACCGCATGGAACACTGGGCAAGTCACCTGGCGAACTTTTATTTGGACGTCCTATGAGAATCGCACTACCCGTCATGCCAGCCGAGGTAACGGATAAACGTCTCGCTCAGAAGGATGCACTAGCCAAGGGCAAAATGAAAATTGCTCATGATCAACGTGCAAAGGAACAGTTCATAAAGGTTGGTGACACTGTTCTCGTTAAAAAGAAAAAAGAGGGAAAGTTAGATATGCCGTATGATACAAAACCATATAAAGTGATTAGTGTAAAAGGAACTATGGTAACAGCTAGTAATAGAGATCATAGTATAACACGTAATATGGCTTATTTCAAAGTGATTCCAACTAGTGTAGAAAATGATGAAGTGCAAAGTCGTGCAAAAGAAAAAGAAAAAAATAGTTATAACCCGACAAACAATTCATCAAGGGATGTTATTGCATTTAAGGACTCTCGTCCTAAACGTCATGTTAAACGCCCTACACGATTTGATGATTAATTGTGTTCCTATGTAATGAAAAGAATTTACTTATTGTGCTAAACTAAATTTAATATTGTTTGAATAATGCAGATATCTCATTCAATATTTTGTAACTTTGTATTACAGTTTCTTTCATGTTTGTTTAACACTGCATATGTATTTTTAACATTGAAATCCTTTGTGGAAAAGATTAAGTTGTTTAAAGTCTTTGTGTGCTTAATTAATGTTAAATGTATGCAGTATCTCTTGATATGGTAATAACTTACTTTGTGTCAATAACTTTGCTTTGTGCTACAAGCATGGTAGACATCCTGTATTCATTCTTTTTAAAGAAAAGGAGGGATGTCATGTTCACAGAAAATGGTACCATCCGTTTTCTATGTGCGGCGGCTGAGACGCCAGAGAGTGGAGGTAAACAAGAGAGCGTACAGGACGCCCGCCAAGCTTGGTAGCTACTAGTCATGTAATCATATTAAGTATTAAAGTCAGTAACCAAGTCATGACTTTACATCAACCCTACAACCAAGACTTCCTCAGTAACACACAAACACCACACCCAGTTGCCAGGAAAGTCGTATGCGGAGACGGTGAGGGACATAGAAAGAAAGCTCCTTAAGTGGCTGGACTCTGAAGAAGCGAGGTCGGTCGAAGAGGTCAAGGAAATAATGGCCATGGAAAAGTTTATGTCCGTGCTCTCTCCTGAGATCAGGGTGAGGGTAAAGGAGGCGGACATAAAGGACCTGAGGGCCGCAGCCGACCGAGCCGACATGTTAGAAGAAGCCCTACGCCCACGCCGAGAGGGACAGCACCGACCACCCGCATACGTCGGAAACGATAGGAATTATAGAAGGACGGATGGATGGAGGACAGAAGCGAGTTCTCCCAAGTCCCACCGCTCGAGATGGGACGACAGAGGAACAAAAGGTGCTGTAGAGCCGTTAGAGGAGAGCCAAGCTGAGAGCTCGGGAACTGTTACTGCAAAGAAGGAAACGACAAATGGTGCGAGAAGGACACAGGGAGTGACGGCCTCTGAAGGCAGTGCTAAGGCGAGCGGTGGCGGATGGTCTCCGCCAAGGGTCCGCTGCTACAACTGCGGAAAAATCGGACACGTCGCGCGGGAATGCAGACGCTTTAAGCAGCGGGGACACGTTGCTTTAGTGATGTTCGAGGACCAGAGGGCCGAGGGAGTGCGGGATGAACCCGTGCTGAATGGGGAGAAGAAAGTTCACCCATTCATGTGTCAAGGAACCGTAAGGATGGGGGACGCAGACCCCATCCCAGTGAAGATGCTAAGAGACACCGGGGCTGATTTCACCCTGGTGAGTGAAACCCTGTTCCCCGAGTGTTACAAGAGTACCAGTGTGGGGGTGGCAAGTGTGACCACTGTGGGAGGCCCAGTGAGGATGCCCCTACACCAGGTAACTTTAAATTTCGATTATGGCTGCCAGACCCTAGTGGTGGGAGTCTGTACATCAATACCCAAGATGGAGGCCCAGGTCATCTTGGGGAATGACGCGTGTGGAGGATATGTCCTTCCGAATCTTGTGAAAGGCGGAGAGTGCCTAGAACAATGCAAGGAGACAGGCGGAGAGTTGAACGCCTGTGGGGACGAGAAGGGAATCGCACCGGTGGCGATCCCAGTTTGTGCTGTAATGCCGAGACAGCGCGAAGAACAAGGAGGTTGTGGATCTGATGGGGCTGAGGAGACGACTGACAGCCTGGGAACAGATCACCTCTGCGTAGGACCCAGAGAACGAGCGGAGGGCGAAAGTAGCCCGAATGGTGAGTTGCAGGTGACCCTCACCAGTTTCTCCAGGGGTAAACCGCACTCGTCTCGGAGAGTTGCAGCAGGAGGAGTCTCCCGAATTGGTTAGTGAGGCCGAAGGGAGGACGTGTGGGTCCTGAGAAGGCTTACTTCCATTTATCTATATCATATATGCCATGCTATCCATGCTGAAGGAACGATGGACACTAGGAGCGACCGTGGGAACGGTGATTGAATATGTCCAGAAGTTCAGAGAACGTCTCACCCTAGCGAAGGAACTGGCTGGGAAACACCTGAAGGAGGCGCAGCGTAAGATGTCGGAGTGGTACGACAGGGAGAGGCTGCGCAGAGGGATTTTCAGGTCGGATCCCAAGTGATGATTTTGCTTCCAGGTAAAGGTAGGGTGACCAAGACGCGGTTCGAGAGACCATACCGAGTGCTGCGACGGTTGGGTCCAGTGTCGTACAAGATTGGGAAGCCGGACAGACCCCGAAAGAAACAGGTGTGTCACGTAGACCACCTAAAACCTTTCTTCACTGTGGCAGGAAGAGCCGCCAAGCAGGACGGAACGATGTCCCGAGAACCCCAGCGGAAGACGGTTCTGTGTGTACAGGGGGACCCAGAACTCCCGGAGGAGGAAAGAAAGTGGTCCAGGGCGGACGGCACCCGTCTCATCAACACTGAGAGTCTGACAAAGATCAAGATCGAGCACATCAAGGGGAAGGATGACGTAGTAGCGGATGCCCTATCCAGCATACACTAACCAGACATGACTCTTATTTTAAGGGGAGGGGTATGTGACGGTGTTCCCCCCCTTATAATTCTCCCACGCCTGCAGTAAGAGTCATGTCTACTTTTCCCAAGCGTTCTCTACGTAGCAGGCTTCAATTTGATATATGGGAGAGAGTGGAGTGTTCTCGGAGAGCCGAGAAATCTGTGAAATAGTAATATTTTGGCCTGTGGTATAGGCCCTTTAGGAAGCCAAGATGGCGCTGGCCTTCCTGATTCCCCGCCAAAACCGTGTGACGTCAGTGGCACCGGATTGGTCACCGACAGCAATGTGGCACCGGGAGCCAATGAAAACCTCCCATGGCGAAAGTGACGTCACGAAGGAAGGGGGTCCAGGCCGCGCGCCGCGTTGGCGCCAATCAGTCAGACACGACACGTCAAAGAGGTCGGACGTGCGACGATTGGTCCTGTCAGTTTGACAGTTGTTTCCCGCTCCCGTGGATTTACGCGTCACCTGAAGTCTGCCAGTACTCTGTGAGGTCTTCCCTAGTTCATGTGTTGAACCAGAGAGGGAATCGACGGTTATTTGAGCAACAAGTGCTCCAGTCAGGTACTGTGCAAGAAGAAGCAGTGAAGCCGTGCAGTGACGTATGTGACGTCTGTGGCAGTTCACCAGTTCGTGACAGCGTAGTGGCTGACAGAGCCACTGGGTAGCTGAGGAAGGAGAGGACTATTTGGGGAATCCGGACGACTGCAGCTGAGACGTAGGCGGCAGCCGTTGTTGGGAGAAGACGACGGCCAGGAGATCGACTCCAACCCTTCAAGAGGTCAGGAAGGAGCACGGACCTGCAGAGGAAGAAGGCACGGAGACGACGCTCTAAACGGTGGGACGACGAGAGGCTCTGGTAGGACACGACGACGTGTCGTATGGGGGCGTTCCTGACGCGAGGACCAGGAGCTACATCTCGACTCTCATCGGAGGATAGGTCGAAGTAGGTGTTTCTAGTTTCCCTCCCCATTTCCCTTTAGTTAGCTATATTATTCGGCTATATTATCTAGCCTGAGGATTTTATATGTCGTGAGCAAGTCTCACCCGTGACACAGTAAGGCACCAGTTTGCCGTGTAGTACTATCAAGAGTACTTATAATACTTATGTTTATTACTGGTGTGTACAGGCACCAGGAACAAGTGATAAATTTACTGTGTTGTGTATATCTTTCTAGAGATTTTGATGTGAACATATAGTGATAAATTATATATAATATTTTGCCAGTATTTGGAAGTTAGGCTACGTGCCCAGAAACTATTTATTTTCCATGTATTGATGTTTGATTTATATACATCATATATGTCTATGTTCATGCAGTGACTAATCATTCGTGAGTACAGTGAATTATTGCGTTATCGCCCTCGAGAGAAAGTACTGAAAACTTCAGTGTTAATATTTCATAATATGTCAATGAATGAAGGGCAGTGAAAACCATTACAGTGAGTCATTGTAGCATTGATTGTAGAAACGACTGTTTGAGCCTGAGTATAGTGTAACTAAGTAATACATGCTATTGTGCCAATATCGAGTGTGCGAGTTTCTGGTAATATTGGAGAATTTAAAGAAACAGCGCGCGTGAATCTAGAAAACAAGCAATAAGCTTTCGCGCGGGGGCCAGGTGATCAGCTGTTCTTGACACTTGACGAGGAGGGGAGGTGTTGCCACTTAGTGAGTGCATGCTATTCGTGGGAACTACCGGCCGCAGCCAGGATCAGTTGATTTATTTATTATTGTTTGGCCTTGTGACATCTTTCATGCATTTTAAGTAAAATACAAAATTACCATTGTGTTTATATCATTCCCTCCATTGATCTTGTGGCTATATTATACTGGAAAGCATAGAGTGATAACAGTAAGTACCTGCCTGATTCCTGATCTTTTGAGTGTGACCTTGCCAAGGCTACCACTAATTCAACCAGTCCACTGAGGTGTTACTGGCCACCTAAAACACCAGTTGGCGACCTTGTGGTTAACCGTAGAGCCCGATTGTTGGGGAGGGCACACGACAGTCAAGTGAACGAGTCGTGTTCCCACTCCTTCTCAATCAGAGGCCGGTTGAGATTGACTGGGAGACTCTCCTGGCGTGCAGTGGCGCCGTGAGGATCGAGTGAAGACCCGCTGGGCTATGGTGAGTGACCTTGAGCATAACTATTGCTCACCCCAGAGTAAGAATAGAGTAGTGAAACCCCAACACAAATGTAGATATGATAGAGCCCAGTAGGCCGAGGAATCTGTACACCAGTTGATTGACAGTTGAGAGGCAGGACCAAAGAGCCAAAGCTCAACCCCCGCAAGCACAACTACGTGAGGAGGATGAGGAGGAAGGGGAAGAGGAGGGAAAGAGAAGGGGATGAAGAGGTGGGAGGGTGGGGAGGGGTAGAGGGGTGGGGGGTAAGGAAAGGAGGGGTAAGGAAATAAAGGGAGGGAAGGAAATGGAGGGGTAAGAGAAGGGGGGATGAGGAGAGGGGAAGGAGAGAGGAGGGAGGGGGAAGAAAATGGGGATGTGGAGGAAGAGGGGAGGGGTAAGAGATGGGGGATGGAGGTGATGGGTCACAATAACGTGGCTAAATTATGTTGACCAGACCCACACTAGAAGTGAAGGGACGATGACGTTTCGGTCCGTCCTGGGACCATTCTCAAGTCGATTGTGAGAATCGACCATTCTCAAGTCGACAATCGACTTGAGAATGGTCCAGGACGGACCGAAAAGTTGTCGTCCCTTCCCCTTCTAGTGTGTGGTCTGGTCAACAGATGGGGGATGAGGAGGAAGGAGAAGAGGAGGGGGAGGGGTAGAGGAGAAAGGGGGAAGAGAGGAAGGAGGGGAAGAGCAGGGGAAGGGGGTGATGATCACTACGCGTGGGTATAAACACTGGCCCACCATTATTAGCATTAGGCAGTGATGTGGTGGAGGCTAACTCCATACACAGTTTCAAATGTAGATATGATAGAGCCCAGTAGGCTCAGCATCTGTACACCAGTTGATTGACAGTTGAGAGGCGGGACCAAAGAGCCAAAGCTTAACCCCCGCAAGCACAAATAGGTGAGTACTAACACCTGTCCCATGAAGCCCACATCAAGAGGAAACCTCAGCGGCATAGCCAGGTTGGCCAACATAAGAACGACCTTTAGAAACTTGTGTAAGGAATCCTTCAGAACTTTGTATACCACATATGTCCGACCAATCCCTGAGTATGCGGCTCCAAAATGGAGTTCATATCAAATCAAGCATAAGAGTAAGCTGGAAAAGGTTCAAAGGTTTGCCACCAGAAATTACCGAATTGAGCAGGTATGCTCTGAGGAGAGACTACGGGAATTAAACCTCACGTCACTGGGAGACAGAGGAGTTATGGGGACATGATCTCAACATACAAGATTCTCAGGAGAATTGATAGGGTGGATGAAGACAAACTATTTAACACAAGAAGGGAGACACAGGTGGAAGTTGAGTGCCCAAATGAGCTATAGAGATATTAGAACGAATTTTTTTAGTGTCAGAGTAGTTGACAAATGGAATGCATTAGGATGTGTGGTGGAGGCTGACTCCATACATAGCTTCAAGTGTAGAGCTCAACCCTGCAAGCACAACTAGGCAAGTACAACTAGGTATGTATTATCACACACACACACACACACACACACACACACACACACACACACACACACACACACACACACACACACACACACACACACCCATACACATGCACACACTCACATATATTATGGCCGATGGCTGAGTGGACAGCACGTTAGACACGTAATCCTTTGGTCCTGGGTTTGATTCCCAGCGCCGGCGAGAAACAATGGACAGAGTTTCTTTCCCCTGATACACCTGTTACCTGGCAGGAAATAGGTACCTGGAAGTTAGACAGTTGTTACGAGCTGCGTCCTGGGTGTGTGTGGTGTGTGGGGAAGAAAAACAAAGTAGTTAGTTGTTAGTAACAGTTGATTGATTGACAGGTGAGAGGCGGGCTGTTCCCCGCAAGCAAAACTAGGTGACGACACACATTCACGTGTTCACACATTCACTGGACCAAAGTGTCAGAGCTCACCCCGCAAGCACAACTAGGTAAGTACATTTAATTGACTAAAATTAACGCATGTTTTACGTTAAAAAGACGTCTTTATATAAACAGTTACTGTGTCCCTTTCTGTGACCAAATAAAAACATGAAAAAAGTTTTGTGTTTCCTGGGAATTTATTGGGCACATTAAAAAATACATTCTAGGGTTCGTTTTTATTATGAGGTTTCACGAGTTTCTCCAACAAGTTTCTTACACAAGTTTGTGTAAAATATGGAAATATGAATATATCTCTTTATCTCTCTTAATATCACTCCAATCGTTTTTTAAAGATTCTTGTAGATGCATGCAATATTACATGAAGGAGTTGGTGTTTTGGGAAAGCTATTGAGCACATTAAAAATTATATTCTAGGGTTCATTTGTAATTTGAGATTTTACGAGTTTCTTTAACAAAATACAAGATCATGAAAATTTGTAAATGTGAATAGATCTCTTTACCTCGTAACATCGTTTCAGTCACGTTTGAAAAAAATCAAACATGCTTTTAACATTACAAGAAGGAGTTGAGGCTTGGGAAAGCTATTGGGAAGCTAAAGCTATTGGTTTGAGGCTTGGGAAGGCCCGTAGGGCCATCCGTACGGCTAAACGTGAATGTTGGGCATCTTATGTCTCCACCATTACGTCCGAAACTCCTCTGCCACAGATCTGGAAGCATATCCGCAAGATAGCGGGTAAGTTCGTTCCCGATGTTTCACCGGTCCTTCACCTCCGTGGTACTTTTGTGGCGGACCCGTTGCAGGTCGCTACCGAACTGGGTTCCCACTTTTCTTCTGTTAGCTCTGGTCTTCATCTTCCCCAATCTTTCCTTCTTTGTAAACCTGTCCTTGAATCTCGTCCTTTCGATTTCTGCACTCGTCTTCGACTTCCCTGTAACGATCCCTTCTCTCTCTCTGAACTTCGTTCTGCCCTGGCCCTCTGTGGTTCTACGGCATCGGGCTCCAATGGCATTCATTATGAGATGCTTTGCCATCTCTCTCCGTGCTCGTCTCAGTATTTACTGAGTCTGTATAATAGGATCTGGGAGTCGTCGTCAGTCTCTGAGGACGGCTCGATGCCGTTGTCCTTCCTGTTCGCAAACCATTGTCACTGGGTACTTCCCCTAAGGACTTTCGCCCTATTGCCCTCATAAGTTGTGTCTGCAAACTCTTTGAACGTATGGTTAACGTTCGTCTGATGTGGTTCCTGAAACACCATCACCTCCTCTTCCCTTCTCAATTTGGTTTCCGCAAGTGCCGCAGCACAACAGATGTCCTGGTGAACTTGGAGGTCTATATTCGTACTGCTTTTGCTGCGAGGACCTCCGTTGTTGCCGTCCTTTTTGACCTGGGAAAGGCTTACGACACCACTTCGCGTTATCACATTCTCTCCCAGCTTCATTCTTTTGGCCTTCGTGTTCATCTCCCTCTCTTTTCTGCAGCTTCCTCTCTCGTCGTTACTTTCGGGTGCGCCTTGGTACCGCTCTCTCTGCCTCTTTTCAGCAATACGAAGGGGTGCCCCAGGGTAGTGTTCTGAGCACTACTCTTTTTCTGGTTGCTCTCAATGGTCTTCTTTCCTCACTTCCTTCAGGCGTCTTCTCCGCTCTCTATGTCGATGATCTTACCCTTTGCTGTCAGGGTGATGATTCGCCTCTTCTTCAACGCCGGCTTCAACTTGCGATTGATGCCGTGTCGTCTTGGGCCACTGATCATGGCTTCAAGTTCTCTTCTAATAAGACTTGTGCCATGACTTTTACTTGGAAACAGGTCGTTCTTCGTTCCTCTTTGTCACTTTATGGTCATCCCCTTGAGTACAAATATTCGGCGAAGCTTTTGGGGTTATTCTTTGACACTCGTTTGTCTTGGTCTCCCCATATCTCTTACTTCCGTGTTGAGTGCTCTAAGGCCCTTGCCCTCCTTCGGGTATTATCCCATACTTCTTGGGGAGCGGATAGGCACACTCTCCTTGCTATACATTCCTCTCTCGTCCTGTCTAAGCTCGATTATGGTTGCCCTGCTTACTCGTCTGCTTCTCCTTTTACTCTTCGCCGTCTTGATGCTTTGCACCATACTGGGTTGCGCTTCAGTTCTGGTGCCTTTCGTTCGACTCCCGTCCTCAGCTTGTATGTTGACACTGGTTTCCTGTCTCTCCAGGTCTGCTGTGATCGCTACTGTCTTCGTTATCTTGCGCGGTCCTTGCAACATCCTTCCTCTCGCCTTTGTCGTGCTTTAACTTTTACCCCTCCTGCGATTCCTGTCCCTCTTTCTGTACGGTTATCTTGCTTACAGGATTCTCTTTCCGTTCGTATTTCTAATATTTCTACTCGTGTTGTTCTGTCTTTGCCCCGTGAAGAGTCCCCCTTCCGCAGTTTTGTACATCCTTAACCCGCATTACTAAAGCTTTTACCCTCCTACAGTTCTAAAACGCCTTTTCCTTGAGCACTTTTCTTCTCACTCCCACTCCGTTTCCGTCTTCACTGATGGCTCTTGGTCTGCAGACGGTGTTGGCTACTCTGATGTTTTTCCTAATGACACTTATATGTATCGCTTATCTCCAGAGACTAGCATCTTCACAGCGGAACGTTATGCTATTCTCTATGCTCTTCGTCTCCTGCTCTCTCATTGTCATTTTCCTTCGTAGTTGTTATTGACTCTTGTAGTGCCCTCATGGCTCTCAAGTCCTTTAATCCAGTTCATCCAGTGGTTGTCGAGATCCAGCATTGGCTGTTTCTTGTTCACAGTAAATTTAAGTCTGTTGAGTTTTGTTGGGTTCCCAGCCATGTTGGTGTCTCTTTAAATGAGTGTGCGGATGCTGCCGCCAGGGAAGTTGTCCGCTCTTGTCCCATCTCTCGTGAAGGTATTCCTTATTCCAACTTCTACCCGGTTACCATTCCTTGGTTGTCTGTTACTGGTAACAAACTACATTCTCTTAAAGGTTGTGTGTCCTCGTGGCCGTCCTCTTACCACCATAATCGGCGATGGGAAACAGCTCTGGCGAGGTTGCGTATTGGCCATACTCGCTTAACTCATGGTCACTTGATGGAGTGCCGCCATGCTCCTTATGGTCCACATTGCATTGTCGCTCTTATGGTCGTGCATATCCTTGTTGAATGTCCTGACTTCCGGGATGAGCGTGTGTCTTGTTTTCCGACCGTCCCTGCTTGTCATTGCTTGTCGCCATTGCTTGTCTCTCGATAGTATTTTTGGCGACTCGGATACTTTTGATATCGTTCGCTTGATGCGTTTCTGTTCTCGTATTGGCGTTCTTGGTGATATTTAGCGCCATCTGATTATCCTGCCCATTTGATGGTGCTACATAACCTTCCCGGTTTGGTGCCTTCTTTTTGATAATTACTTATGTTCTCATATCAAAGTTATGCCCATTGTTTCATGTTCTGTCTTGTGTTTGTCATAAGTTTGTTCACCTCACCCAAAACTTTTGTACCATATCACCTAACCCAAAATGAGTATAAGTTCGATAAATTTGTGTGTAAATTGAGTCTTTGAAAATGTATTAAGCCATTACGAAACGCGTTCAGGCGTCAGACCATTATTAAAAAAGGAATTTTGGAGAATTGATATTTTCAATACCACCGACAGTGAAGAAAAACATAAGAAATATTGAGAAAATTCGCATTAGAATTATAAATCTTACCTTTTCGGTTATATTCAACAACATATGTTTACAAGAAAGACTGCTACCAAAATATAATATATATATATATATATATATATATATATATAACTGAAAACTCACACCCAGAAGTGACTCGAACCCATACTCCCAGGAGCAACGCAACTGGTATGTACAAGACGCCTTAATCCACTTGACCATCACGACCGGACAAAATGAGGTGATAGCCGAAGCTATTTGAACCACCCCACCGCCGGCACTCGGATGGTAATCTTGGGCATAGCATTTTACCAAATCACCTAATTCTTTGGGGCACACGTGAGGAACACAAATGCGAACAAGCCTGAATGGTCCCCAGGACAATATGCAACTGAAAACTCACACCCCAGAAGTGACTCGAATCCATACTCCCAGGAGCAACGCAACTGGTATGTACAAGACGCCTTAATCCACTTGACCATCACGACCGGACAAAATGAGGTGATAGCCGAAGCTATTTGAACCACCCCACCGCCGGCACTCGGATGGTAATCTTGGGCATAGCATTTTACCAAATCACCTCATTCTTTGGGGCACAAATTCTTTGTTTTGGTAAAATGCTATGCCCAAGATTACCATCCGAGTGTCGGCGGTGGGGTGGTTCAAATAGCTTCGGCTATCACCTCATTTTGTCCGGTCGTGATGGTCAAGTGGATTAAGGCGTCTTGTACATACCAGTTGCGTTGCTCCTGGGAGTATGGGTTCGAGTCACTTCTGGGGTGTGAGTTTTCACAGTTTTAGGTTAGGTTAGGTAGGTTAGGAAGTCGAAAAACAGTTAATTCATGAAAACATGGCTTATTAGGCATATTGGGCCTTGCATATTAGGCTGAGAAGTGCGTTCTTGCTACTAGGTACGACATATATATACATATATATATATATACTAGTATATTTTGGTAGCAGTCTTTCCTGTAGACATACATTATTAAATATGACCGAAAAAGTTAGATTAACAATTATAACACGAATTTTTTCAATATTTCTTATATTTCTTTTCACTGTTGATGGTAACTGAAAAATCAATTCTTCAAAATTCATTTTTATTTCTAGTCTGACGCGACACTTGAATGCGTTTCGTAATAACTTATTACATTTTCTAAGACTTTAGTTTACATACACACAACTATAACTAAACAGAGTTTAAACAGCTTCGATTTTTTATACCTGCATTTGGGTGAGGTGATATGTTACAACAGTTTTGGATGAGGTGAAAACAAACTTTCAACACAAGACAGAACACGAAACAATTGTTATAATATTTTGTAAGTTAAAGGGAAGAATAGAAGTAACTGCCAAGGGCCTATTGGCCCATATTTCTTGATGCTTCTATATTGGTGCGGAGTCTTGAAGTGGGTAGAATATAGTTGGCCATTAATTGGCTGTTGATTGCTGGTGTGGACTAATTAATGTGTAGTGCCTCGCAGATATCAAGCCGCCTGTTATCGCTGTATCTATCGATGATTTCCGTGTTTTTTGTTAAGATTTCTCTGGTGATGGTCTGGTTGTAGGAAGAGATTAAATGTTCCTTAATATAATCTCTTCCCACAATATAATCTCTTAATATAATATATTAATAATAATATAATTAAGGAACATATAATCTCTTCCCACAACTAGACCATCACCAGAGAAGTCTTAACAAAAAACACGGAAATCATCGATAGATACAGCGATAGCAGGCGGCTTGATATCTGCGAGGCATTACACATTAAGAAGTCGACACCAGCAATCAAATGCCAATTAATGCACAACTATATTCTACCCACTTCAAGACTCTGCACCAATATAGAAGCATCAAGAATAATGGGCCAATAGGCCCTTTGCAGTTACTTCCATTCTTCCCTTTAACTTACAAAATATTATAACAATTGTTTCGTGTTACGTCTTGTGTTGAAAGTTTGTTTTCACCTCTGAAAACACAAACTGAAAGTTTGTGTTTTCAGTTTGTTTGTTTTCCCGGGCCAATGAGAGCACCCAGGAGGGTGCAGTCAGGTGGCTTGACAACGAGAATGTCTGGAAGAACTTTTTTTATTTGGCCAGTGATGTTTGGGTTGCGGGAGAATATTTCACATTTGGATGCATTGAGAATGAAGCCCAAGGCTGCTCCTAGCGCCTGGATTTTCCTTATATCCTCTAAAATAGTATCTAGGGTGCCGGCGAGAGTGGCATCAAGCAGGTACCAGATGTTTAGCTCGCTTGTCAGACTATCAGTGACCTCTTTGATAGCTAAGCAGAAAAGGAGGGGGCTAAGGGGTCACCTTGTTGGACATCTTCACTGGAGTCTATTTTATGCTCCCAAAAAAGAAGCTTAGAGTCCTCACTGTAACACGATCGGATGAATGGGTAGAGGGGACGGAAATGGTTGTTTACAGCCCTGAGGGCAGCGTCTCTTCTCACTTGACTGAAGGCATTTTTAAAGTCAAGCTTTACTAGTGCCTTCTGGGCCGTGAGATCAGCAATGTAAGCCCGTGCTGCTGTGGTTCAGCTTCACAACCCAGGGGGATCCCAAACCCAAGCTGATTAGGTTTCAGCAAAGTGGCTACTTCCTGGCTGATAGCTCTAATTGCAGCCTTAGCAACGAGGCGTCGAAGGGTGTTGCTAACGGCAATGAACCTGATTTTCCTATCCTTCTTCTTTAGAGCACAGAGTGTTGGTCCATAAAAGAGAGGCCTGATATTCTCTGGGATGCCGCCAGCCGAACACATGTTAGAGAATCTGGTAAGTTCCTCTAAAAGGTCCTTTGCAGCATCTCCAAGCACGGGGTTCAGCATTTGATATGCTGGGGTCTTAGGCAAGTAACGCCCCTGCTGAACCTGTTGGGAAAGACATGGCTGCTTTGTACACCTCAGATTCTCGAACAGTCAAAGGTTCTATGCCAGTCTTGTTTTCCTGGGAATCCCTGCTACTGTCTGGGGCTCTATGTGGGTGCTTGTCTTGTAGAGCCTCTGCTGTCGTGGCGTTCCTCGGGGCAATAGTGTCATCGCTGGTTATGATTCTGATAGCACCTGTGGTATTGCCCTCTTCAATTTTCCTGGTGATCCGTGCTCTCATTTTATGGTTCTCGGGTGAGCTCGTCCTGTGGCAGGTGTTCTTGGCACGAGTGGGGAGGCGGACCAGGTTGTCTGCTCTGGGGAATTCATTAAGAGCCCTAATTACTGAGGGTGCTTATGACTTGTCTCTCCTCGGCGGTAATGCTAGGCATGCATTCCCAAAAAGTAGGAGATTGTGTCATGCTCCAATAGTTCTAGGAGCATTGTTGACCTTTGACAGCAGACTGGTGAGTTTAGTTGCTGGTTGGTGACGGGCAGCCTTGGGGATGTGAGGCAAGGTCCTGGTGGACGTCGCTTTGACTGCTTCAAGCAGATTGTCTTCTGAAATAAAGTTGAGGGAGGTATTGTTCCTCGCTCCTGCAGCAGGTTGTCCACTGTCACTGCACCGGGGCGGGCGCCTGGACCCTAGACAACCACCAGAGTTGACAGAATGTCAGCGTACTTTCAAAAAAGTATATATACATATATTTATATATATATATATATATATATATATATATATATATATATATATATATATATATATATACATATATATATATAGATATTGTCAGTATAAACGTTATCCCTACAGACAAAAATCAGAAGATACAACTGACGATTTACTATAAAACCAGAAAAACGGCCAGCCTACTCATGAGAAACTCTCCAGACACAAAGCAGAACGCTTTAAAACAGATCAACGTCGTCTATGCCTTCAAATGCCCTCTTGGGGACTGTAAGCTGCAAAAAACCCAGTATATAGGCAAGACAACAACATCTCTTTCCAGGCGTTTAATGATGCATAAGCAACAGGGCTCCATTAAGGAACATATAATCTCTTCCCACAAACAAACCATCACCAGAGAAATCTTAGCAAACAACACAGAAATCATCGATAGATACAGCGATAGCAGGCGGCTAGACGTCTGCGAGGCACTAAACATCAAGAAGTCAACACCAGCAATCAACAGCCAATTAATGCACAACTATATTCTACCCACTTCAAGACTCCGCTCCAATATAGAAGCATCAAGAAATATGGACCAATAGGCTTTCTACAATTACTTCCATTCAATACCCATTGTTTCGTGTTCTGTCTTGAGTTTGAATTTAATACCCATTAAATACCCATTATTGAAAGTTCGTTTTTCACCTCATCCACCTCACCCAAATGTAGATATAAACCTCGAAGATATGTAAGCTCTATTCAGTTTCAGTTGTGTGTTTGTAAACTAAAGTCTTTGAAAATGTAATAAGTTTTACGAAACGCGCTCAAGTGTCGCGTCAGACTAGAAAAAAAAGGGAATTTTGGAGAATTGATCTTTGAATTACCATCAACAGTGAAAAGAAACATAAGAAAGATAGAGAAAATTCGTGTTAGAATTATTAATCTTACTTTTTCGGTCATATATAATAATATATGTCTACAGGAAAGACTGCTACCAAAATATACTAATATTAAAACGCACGACCCAGCAGCAAGGAATCAAGCCTTCACGATAAAATATCGCCAAGATCTGATTCGTGATCAGATGTACAAGGCAGAAAATGAAATCAAAGACAACAAAGCCCAACTACTTCAGGCCACAAACGAATGGAGAAACAGCAGCATCGACGAAAGTCTCCGTACTCGCATTGAACAGCACCTCGACATCCTCACAGGCCGACATCACCTCAGCACTGAAACAAGGATAATCAAGAAACTAACAACGGTATATGGAGGACCTATGGCAATTCCACGACCAAGAGATGGCTTCCTGAACCTTGCAGGAATCAATCTCACTGAGGACCAAGTCACTCTCCTAAATCTGGGTATAAACTGCCACGTTATGTCCAGATCGAGTGAGATGGCCCGGAAAGTGGAGTTGGAGATTCTATTGGACGACATATTCGACCTCGAAGCACAAAAGAAGGCCACCACGAAAGATACCTTACAAGCAGAATTATTGCGGAAGGAGGAAAGAATCGAGGCAACTACAGAAGCACCATACTGTCCCCCGAGCTCAAAGCGGCAGCTAAGAGCCTTCGTGAGAACAAGGAGATAGTTGTCAGGAGAGGTGACAAGTCGCCAATATACGTCATTTTTAATAAAAACGAATATCTGGCGAAAATGAACCTCATACTCTCTGACCAAACTAAATTCCAAAGGGTAACGAAGAACACTACAGCCGAACTGAAAGCAAAGGTAAAAAAATTGATCGAAACTGTGAACGCCAAGAAATCTGGACTCCACCTGCCAAAGATTATTGGGGAATATAAACCTGGATATGCGTTTGGAAATGTCAAGACACACAAGCCTGGAAACCCACTTCGGCCAATCATCAGCCAGATACCCACACCCACGTACAGACTGGCGAAATGACTCAACGGCTTGCTGACTCCTTATGTCCCTTGCGCCTTCAGCCTGAAGTCTCCAAAGGAATTTGTTGACTTGCTGCGGGGAACACGGGCCACAGGGATAAGAGCCTCGTTGGATGTGGAATCTCTGTTTACCAACGTACCTGTGGATGATACAATGGGATGATAGCCGACAGAGTGTATCGTGATCCGGCCTGTACTCCTCTTGACATACCAGAAAGCAGTCTAAGGAAACTACTCCAAGCTTGTACTTTAAGAGGCACCCTTCTTGAGCCCGGATGGACACATGAATAAGCAAGTAGATGGGGTCGCCATGGGTTCTCCCCTAGGTGTCCTGTTTGCAAACTTCTACATGGGTACCATCGAGCAAAAAGTCTTAGTCGACATGAACTTGAAACCGGCCATATACTGCAGGTACGTTGACGACATTTTTACTCAGGTACCTGATGTCAGACATCTGCAGGAGCTGAAGGAGGCATTTGAGCAGAATTCTGTTTTGCGTTTCACTTACGAGATGGAGAAGGATAGGAAGCTGCCCTTTCTAGATGTAACAGTCATGGAAAGGAGCGGAGTTTTCCACACTGCAGTCTACACTAAGGAAACAAACATAGGAATGTGCCTGAATGCCAACAGTGACTGCCCGGACAGGTACAAGAGGAGTGTTGTTAACGCTTATGTCGACCGTGCCCTCAGCCACAGCTCAGAATGGAAGCAAGTCGACGAAGAACTCTGTAGGGTAAGGCAGGTCCTAGTCAACAACGGTTTCTCCAATGGTTTCGTGGAAGACATCATAAGAAGGAAAGTGAAACGCCATGCAACCTCTGAAGAGACAACTAACACAACACCTATACCCCCTATTAGACTATTTTACAGGAACTTTTTTTCCCCAGCCCATAAAACGGAGGAAAGGGTCCTGAAAGATATTGTCAGTAGAAGCGTTATCCCTACAGATAAAAATCAGAAGATACAACTGACGATTTACTATAAAACCAGAAAAAACGGCCAGCCTACTCATGAGAAACTCTCCAGACACAAAACAGAACGCTTAAAAAGAGACTAACGTCATCTATGCCTTCAAATGCCCTCTTGGGGACTGTAAGCTCCAAAAAACCCAGTATATAGGCAAGACAACAACATCTCTTTCTAGGCGTTTAACGATGCATAAGCAACAGGGCTCCATTAAGGAACATATAATCTCTTCCCACAACCAAACCATCGCCAGAGAAATCCTAGTAAACAACACAGAAATCATCGATAGATACAGCGATAGCAGGCGGCTTGACGTTTGCGAGGCACTACACATCAAGAAGTCAACACCAGCAATCAACAGCCAATTATTGCACAACTATATTCTACCCACCTCAAGACTCCGCTCCAATATAGAAGCATCAAGAAATATGGACCAATAGGCTTTCTACAAACACTTCTATTCAATATCCATTGTTTCGTGTTCTGTCTTGTGTTGATGAAATTAATACCCTATTAATATCACCTCTTGTTCTGTCTTGTGTTGATGAAATTAATACCCTATTAATGCCACATCTTGTTCTGTCTTGTGTTAATGCCACATCACCCCTTCCACCTCACTCAAATGTAGATATAAAATCGGAGATGCGTAAGTTCTATTCAGTTGTGTATTTGTGAACTAAAGTCTTTGAAAATGTAATAAGTTTTACGAAACGCGCTCGTGTCGCGTCAGACTAGAAATAAAAATGAATTTTGGAGAATTGATTTTTGATTTACCTCCAACAGTGAAAAGAAATGTACGAAAGATTGAGAAAATTCGTGTTAGAATTATTAATCTTACTTTTTCGGTCATATTTAATAATATATATATATATATATATATATATATATATATATATATATATATATATATATATATATATATATATATATATATATCTATACATATATATATATATATATATATATATATATATATATATATATATATATATATATATATATATATATATATGTCGTACCTAGTAGCCAGAACTCACTTCTCAGCCTACTATTCAAGGCCCGATTTGCCTAATAAGCCAAGTTTTCCTGAATTAATATATTTAGTATAATTTTTTTCTTATGAAATGATAAAGCAACCCTTTTCTCTATGTATGAGGTCAATTTTTTTTATTGGAGTTAAAATTAACGTAGATATATGACCGAACCTAACCAACCCTACCTAACCTAACCTAACCTATATTTATAGGTAAGGTCGGTTAGGTAGCCAAAAAAAGCTAGGTTAGGTTAGGTTAGGTAGGTTAGGTAGACGAAAAAACATTAATTCATGAAAACTTGGCTTATTAGGCAAATCGGGCCTTGAATAGTAGGCTGAGAAGTGCGTTCTGGCTACTAGGTACGACATATATATACATATATATATATATGTATATATATATGTCGTACCTAGTAGCCAGAACGCACTTTTCAGCCTACTATGCAAGGCCCAATTTGCCTAATAAGCCAAGTTTTCCTGAATTAATATATTTTCTCAAATTTTTTTCTTACGAAATGATAAAGCTACCCATTTCATTATGTATGAGGTCAATTTTTTTATTGGAGTTAAAATTAACTTAGATATATGACCGAACCTAACCAACCCTACCTAACCTAACCTAACCTATCTTTATAGGTTAGGTTAGGTTAGGTAGCCAAAAAAGTTAGGTTAGGTTAGGTAGGTTAGGTAGTCGAAAAACTATTAATTCATGAAAACTTGGCTTATTAGGCAAATCGGGCCTTGCATAGTAGGCTGAGAAGTGCGTTCTGGCTATTAGGTACGACATATATATATATATATATATATATATATATATATATATATATATATATATATATATATATACTATATATATATATATATATATATATATGTCGTACCTAATAGCCAGAACGCACTTCTCAGCCTACTATGCAAGGCCCGATTTGCCTAATAAGCCAAGTTTTCATGAATTAATAGTTTTTCGACTACCTAACCTACCTAACCTAACCTAACTTTTTTGGCTACCTAACCTAACCTAACCTATAAAGATAGGTTAGGTTAGGTTAGGTAGGGTTGGTTAGGTTCGGTCATATATCTAAGTTAATTTTAACTCCAATAAAAAAAATTGACCTCATACATAATGAAATGGGTAGCTTTATCATTTCGTAAGAAAAAAATTTGAGAAAATATATTAATTCAGGAAAACTTGGCTTATTAGGCAAATTGGGCCTTGCATAGTAGGCTGAAAAGTGCGTTCTGGCTACTAGGTACGACATATATATATACATATATATATATATATGTATATATATGTCGTACCTAGTAGCCAGAACGCACTTCTCAGCCTACTATTCAAGGCCCGATTTGCCTAATAAGCCAAGTTTTCATGAATTAATGTTTTTTCGTCTACCTAACCTACCTAACCTAACCTAACCTAGCTTTTTTGGCTACCTAACCGACCTTACCTATAAATATAGGTTAGGTTAGGTTAGGTAGGGTTGGTTAGGTTCGGTCATATATCTACGTTAATTTTAACTCCAATAAAAAAAATTGACCTCATACATAGAGAAAAGGGTTGCTTTATCATTTCATAAGAAAAAAATTATACTAAATATATTAATCAGGAAAACTTGGCTTATTAGGCAAATCGGGCCTTGAATAGTAGGCTGAGAAGTGAGTTCTGGCTACTAGGTACGACATATATATATAATATATATATATATATATATATATATATATATATATATATATATATATATATATATATGTATAGATATATATATATATATATATATATATATATATATATATATATATATATATATATATATATATATATATATATATATATATTATTAAATATGACCGAAAAAGTAAGATTAATAATTCTAACACGAATTTTCTCAATCTTTCGTACATTTCTTTTCACTGTTGGAGGTAAATCAAAAATCAATTCTCCAAAATTCATTTTTATTTCTAGTCTGACGCGACACGAGCGCGTTTCGTAAAACTTATTACATTTTCAAAGACTTTAGTTCACAAATACACAACTGAATAGAACTTACGCATCTCCGATTTTATATCTACATTTGAGTGAGGTGGAAGGGGTGATGTGGCATTAACACAAGACAGAACAAGATGTGGCATTAATAGGGTATTAATTTCATCAACACAAGACAGAACAAGAGGTGATATTAATAGGGTATTAATTTCATCAACACAAGACAGAACACGAAACAATGGATATTGAATAGAAGTGTTTGTAGAAAGCCTATTGGTCCATATTTCTTGATGCTTCTATATTGGAGCGGAGTCTTGAGGTGGGTAGAATATAGTTGTGCAATAATTGGCTGTTGATTGCTGGTGTTGACTTCTTGATGTGTAGTGCCTCGCAAACGTCAAGCCGCCTGCTATCGCTGTATCTATCGATGATTTCTGTGTTGTTTACTAGGATTTCTCTGGCGATGGTTTGGTTGTGGGAAGAGATTATATGTTCCTTAATGGAGCCCTGTTGCTTATGCATCGTTAAACGCCTAGAAAGAGATGTTGTTGTCTTGCCTATATACTGGGTTTTTTGGAGCTTACAGTCCCCAAGAGGGCATTTGAAGGCATAGATGACGTTAGTCTCTTTTTAAGCGTTCTGTTTTGTGTCTGGAGAGTTTCTCATGAGTAGGCTGGCCGTTTTTCTGGTTTTATAGTAAATCGTCAGTTGTATCTTCTGATTTTTATCTGTAGGGATAACGCTTCTACTGACAATATCTTTCAGGACCCTTTCCTCCGTTTTATGGGCTGGGGAAAAAAAGTTCCTGTAAAATAGTCTAATAGGGGGTATAGGTGTTGTGTTAGTTGTCTCTTCAGAGGTTGCATGGCGTTTCACTTTCCTTCTTATGATGTCTTCCACGAAACCATTGGAGAAACCGTTGTTGACTAGGACCTGCCTTACCCTACAGAGTTCTTCGTCGACTTGCTTCCATTCTGAGCTGTGGCTGAGGGCACGGTCGACATAAGCGTTAACAACACTCCTCTTGTACCTGTCCGGGCAGTCACTGTTGGCATTCAGGCACATTCCTATGTTTGTTTCCTTAGTGTAGACTGCAGTGTGAAAACTCCGCTCCTTTCCATGACTGTTACATCTAGAAAGGGCAGCTTCCTATCCTTCTCCATCTCGTAAGTGAAACGCAAAACAGAATTCTGCTCAAATGCCTCCTTCAGCTCCTGCAGATGTCTGACATCAGGTACCTGAGTAAAAATGTCGTCAACGTACCTGCAGTATATGGCCGGTTTCAAGTTCATGTCGACTAAGACTTTTTGCTCGATGGTACCCATGTAGAAGTTTGCAAACAGGACACCTAGGGGAGAACCCATGGCGACCCCATCTACTTGCTTATTCATGTGTCCATCCGGGCTCAAGAAGGGTGCCTCTTAAAGTACAAGCTTGGAGTAGTTTCCTTAGACTGCTTTCTGGTATGTCAAGAGGAGTACAGGCCGGATCACGATACACTCTGTCGGCTATCATCCCGATTGTATCATCCACAGGTACGTTGGTAAACAGAGATTCCACATCCAACGAGGCTCTTATCCCTGTGGCCCGTGTTCCCCGCAGCAAGTCAACAAATTCCTTTGGAGACTTCAGGCTGAAGGCGCAAGGGACATAAGGAGTCAGCAAGCCGTTGAGTCATTTCGCCAGTCTGTACGTGGGTGTGGGTATCTGGCTGATGATTGGCCGAAGTGGGTTTCCAGGCTTGTGTGTCTTGACATTTCCAAACGCATATCCAGGTTTATATTCCCAATAATCTTTGGCAGGTGGAGTCCAGATTTCTTGGCGTTCACAGTTTCGATCAATTTTTTTACCTTTGCTTTCAGTTCGGCTGTAGTGTTCTTCGTTACCCTTTGGAATTTAGTTTGGTCAGAGAGTATGAGGTTCATTTTCGCCAGATATTCGTTTTTATTAAAAATGACGTATATTGGCGACTTGTCACCTCTCCTGACAACTATCTCCTTGTTCTCACGAAGGCTCTTAGCTGCCGCTTTGAGCTCGGGGGACAGTATGGTGCTTCTGTAGTTGCCTCGATTCTTTCCTCCTTCCGCAATAAGTTCTGCTTGTAAGGTATCTTTCGTGGTGGCCTTCTTTTGTGCTTCGAGGTCGAATATGTCGTCCAATAGAATCTCCAACTCCACTTTCCGGGCCATCTCACTCGATCTGGACATAACGTGGCAGTTTATACCCAGATTTAGGAGAGTGACTTGGTCCTCAGTGAGATTGATTCCTGCAAGGTTCAGGAAGCCATCTCTTGGTCGTGGAATTGCCATAGGTCCTCCATATACCGTTGTTAGTTTCTTGATTATCCTTGTTTCAGTGCTGAGGTGATGTCGGCCTGTGAGGATGTCGAGGTGCTGTTCAATGCGAGTACGGAGACTTTCGTCGATGCTGCTGTTTCTCCATTCGTTTGTGGCCTGAAGTAGTTGGGCTTTGTTGTCTTTGATTTCATTTTCTGCCTTGTACATCTGATCACGAATCAGATCTTGGCGATATTTTATCGTGAAGGCTTGATTCCTTGCTGCTGGGTCGTGCGTTTTAATATTAGTATATTTTGGTAGCAGTCTTTCCTGTAGACATATATTATTATATATGACCGAAAAAGTAAGATTAATAATTCTAACACGAATTTTCTCTATCTTTCTTATGTTTCTTTTCACTGTTGATGGTAATTCAAAGATCAATTCTCCAAAATTCCCTTTTTTTTCTAGTCTGACGCGACACTTGAGCGCGTTTCGTAAAACTTATTACATTTTCAAAGACTTTAGTTTACAAACACACAACTGAAACTGAATAGAGCTTACATATCTTCGAGGTTTATATCTACATTTGGGTGAGGTGGATGAGGTGAAAACGAACTTTCAATAATGGGTATTTAATGGGTATTAAATTCAAACTCAAGACAGAACACGAAACAATGGGTATTGAATGGAAGTAATTGTAGAAAGCCTATTGGTCCATATTTCTTGATGCTTCTATATTGGAGCGGAGTCTTGAAGTGGGTAGAATATAGTTGTGCATTAATTGGCTGTTGATTGCTGGTGTTGACTTCTTGATGTTTAGTGCCTCGCAGACGTCTAGCCGCCTGCTATCGCTGTATCTATCGATGATTTCTGTGTTGTTTGCTAAGATTTCTCTGGTGATGGTTTGTTTGTGGGAAGAGATTATATGTTCCTTAATGGAGCCCTGTTGCTTATGCATCATTAAACGCCTGGAAAGAGATGTTGTTGTCTTGCCTATATACTGGGTTTTTTGCAGCTTACAGTCCCCAAGAGGGCATTTGAAGGCATAGACGACGTTGATCTGTTTTAAAGCGTTCTGCTTTGTGTCTGGAGAGTTTCTCATGAGTAGGCTGGCCGTTTTTCTGGTTTTATAGTAAATCGTCAGTTGTATCTTCTGATTTTTGTCTGTAGGGATAACGTTTATACTGACAATATCTATATATATATATGTATATATATATATATATATATATATATATATATATATATATATATATATATATATATAAATATATATGTATATATACTTTTTTGAAAGTACGCTGACATTCTGTCAACTCTGGTGGTTGTCTAGGGTCCAGGCGCCCGCCCCGGTGCAGTGACAGTGGACAACCTGCTGCAGGAGCGAGGAACAATACCTCCCTCAACTTTATTTCAGAAGACAATCTGCTTGAAGCAGTCAAAGCGACGTCCACCAGGACCTTGCCTCACATCCCCAAGGCTGCCCGTCACCAACCAGCAACTAAACTCACCAGTCTGCTGTCAAGGTCAACAATGCTCCTAGAACTATTGGAGGCATGACACAATCTCCTACTTTTTGGGAATGCATGCCTAGCATTACCGCCGAGGAGAGACAAGTCATAAGCACCCTCAGTAATTAGGGCTCTTAATGAATTCCCCAGAGCAGACAACCTGGTCCGCCTCCCCACTCGTGCCAAGAACACCTGCCACAGGACGAGCTCACCCGAGAACCATAAAATGAGAGCACGGATCACCAGGAAAATTGAAGAGGGCAATACCACAGGTGCTATCAGAATCATAACCAGCGATGACACTATTGCCCCGAGGAACGCCACGACAGCAGAGGCTCTACAAGACAAGCACCCACATAGAGCCCCAGACAGTAGCAGGGATTCCCAGGAAAACAAGACTGGCATAGAACCTTTGACTGTTCGAGAATCTGAGGTGTACAAAGCAGCCATGTCTTTCCCAACAGGTTCAGCAGGGGGCGTTACTTGCCTAAGACCCCAGCATATCAAATGCTGAACCCCGTGCTTGGAGATGCTGCAAAGGACCTTTTAGAGGAACTTACCAGATTCTCTAACATGTGTTCGGCTGGCGGCATCCCAGAGAATATCAGGCCTCTCTTTTATGGACCAACACTCTGTGCTCTAAAGAAGAAGGATAGGAAAATCAGGTTCATTGCCGTTAGCAACACCCTTCGACGCCTCGTTGCTAAGGCTGCAATTAGAGCTATCAGCCAGGAAGTAGCCACTTTGCTGAAACCTAATCAGCTTGGGTTGGGATCCCCCTGGGTTGTGAAGCTGAACCACAGCAGCACGGGCTTACATTGCTGATCTCACGGCCCAGAAGGCACTAGTAAGCTTGACTTTAAAAATGCCTTCAGTCAAGTGAGAAGAGACGCTGCCCTCAGGGCTGTAAACAACCATTTCCGTCCCCTCTACCCATTCATCCGATCGTGTTACAGTGAGGACTCTAAGCTTCTTTTTTGGGAGCATAAAATAGACTCCAGTGAAGATGTCCAACAAGGTGACCCCTTAGCCCCCCTCCTTTTCTGCTTAGCTATCAAAGAGGTCACTGATAGTCTGACAAGCGAGCTAAACATCTGGTACCTGCTTGATGCCACTCTCGCCGGCACCCTAGATACTATTTTAGAGGATATAAGGAAAATCCAGGCGCTAGGAGCAGCCTTGGGCTTCATTCTCAATGCATCCAAATGTGAAATATTCTCCCGCAACCCAAACATCACTGGCCAAATAAAAAAAGTTCTTCCAGACATTCTCGTTGTCAAGCCACCTGACTGCACCCTCCTGGGTGCTCTCATTGGCCCGGGAAAACAAACAAACTGAAAACACAAACTTTCAGTTTGTGTTTTCAGAGGTGAAAACAAACTTTCAACACAAGACGTAACACGAAACAATTGTTATAATATTTTGTAAGTTAAAGGGAAGAATGGAAGTAACTGCAAAGGGCCTATTGGCCCATTATTCTTGATGCTTCTATATTGGTGCAGAGTCTTGAAGTGGGTAGAATATAGTTGTGCATTAATTGGCATTTGATTGCTGGTGTCGACTTCTTAATGTGTAATGCCTCGCAGATATCAAGCCGCCTGCTATCGCTGTATCTATCGATGATTTCCGTGTTTTTTGTTAAGACTTCTCTGGTGATGGTCTAGTTGTGGGAAGAGATTATATGTTCCTTAATTATATTATTATTAATATATTATATTAAGAGATTATATTGTGGGAAGAGATTATATTAAGGAACATTTAATCTCTTCCTACAACCAGACCATCACCAGAGAAATCTTAACAAAAAACACGGAAATCATCGATAGATACAGCGATAACAGGCGGCTTGATATCTGCGAGGCACTACACATTAATTAGTCCACACCAGCAATCAACAGCCAATTAATGGCCAACTATATTCTACCCACTTCAAGACTCCGCACCAATATAGAAGCATCAAGAAATATGGGCCAATAGGCCCTTGGCAGTTACTTCTATTCTTCCCTTTAACTTACAAAATATTATAACAATTGTTTCGTGTTCTGTCTTGTGTTGAAAGTTTGTTTTCACCTCATCCAAAACTGTTGTAACATATCACCTCACCCAAATGCAGGTATAAAAAATCGAAGCTGTTTAAACTCTGTTTAGTTATAGTTGTGTGTATGTAAACTAAAGTCTTAGAAAATGTAATAAGTTATTACGAAACGCATTCAAGTGTCGCGTCAGACTAGAAATAAAAATGAATTTTGAAGAATTGATTTTTCAGTTACCATCAACAGTGAAAAGAAATATAAGAAATATTGAAAAAAATTCGTGTTATAATTGTTAATCTAACTTTTTCGGTCATATTTAATAATGTATGTCTACAGGAAAGACTGCTACCAAAATATACTAGTATATATATATATATGTATATATATGTCGTACCTAGTAGCAAGAACGCACTTCTCAGCCTAATATGCAAGGCCCAATATGCCTAATAAGCCATGTTTTCATGAATTAACTGTTTTTCGACTTCCTAACCTACCTAACCTAACCTAAAACTGTGAAAACTCACACCCCAGAAGTGACTCGAACCCATACTCCCAGGAGCAACGCAACTGGTATGTACAAGACGCCTTAATCCACTTGACCATCACGACCGGACAAAATGAGGTGATAGCCGAAGCTATTTGAACCACCCCACCGCCGACACTCGGATGGTAATCTTGGGCATAGCATTTTACCAAAAACAAAGAATTTGTGCCCCAAAGAATGAGGTGATTTGGTAAAATGCTATGCCCAAGATTACCATCCGAGTGCCGGCGGTGGGGTGGTTCAAATAGCTTCGGCTATCACCTCATTTTGTCCGGTCGTGATGGTCAAGTGGATTAAGGCGTCTTGTACATACCAGTTGCGTTGCTCCTGGGAGTATGGATTCGAGTCACTTCTGGGGTGTGAGTTTTCAGTTGCATATTGTCCTGGGGACCATTCAGGCTTGTTCGCATTTGTGTTCCTCACGTGTGCCCCAAAGAATTAGGTGATTTGGTAAAATGCTATGCCCAAGATTACCATCCGAGTGCCGGCGGTGGGGTGGTTCAAATAGCTTCGGCTATCACCTCATTTTGTCCGGTCGTGATGGTCAAGTGGATTAAGGCGTCTTGTACATACCAGTTGCGTTGCTCCTGGGAGTATGGGTTCGAGTCACTTCTGGGGTGTGAGTTTTCAGTTATATATATATATATATATATATATATATATATATATATTATATTTTGGTAGCAGTCTTTCTTGTAAACATATGTTGTTGAATATAACCGAAAAGGTAAGATTTATAATTCTAATGCGAATTTTCTCAATATTTCTTATGTTTTTCTTCACTGTCGGTGGTATTGAAAATATCAATTCTCCAAAATTCCTTTTTTAATAATGGTCTGACGCCTGAACGCGTTTCGTAATGGCTTAATACATTTTCAAAGACTCAATTTACACACAAATTTATCGAACTTATACTCATTTTGGGTTAGGTGATATGGTACAAAAGTTTTGGGTGAGGTGAACAAACTTATGACAAACACAAGACAGAACATGAAACAATGGGCATAACTTTGATATGAGAACATAAGTAATTATCAAAAAGAAGGCACCAAACCGGGAAGGTTATGTAGCACCATCAAATGGGCAGGATAATCAGATGGCGCTAAATATCACCAAGAACGCCAATACGAGAACAGAAACGCATCAAGCGAACGATATCAAAAGTATCCGAGTCGCCAAAAATACTATCGAGAGACAAGCAATGGCGACAAGCAATGACAAGCAGGGGACGGTCGGAAAACAAGACACACGCTCATCCCGGAAGTCAGGACATTCAACAAGGATATGCACGACCATAAGAGCGACAATGCAATGTGGACCATAAGGAGCATGGCGGCACTCCATCAAGTGACCATGAGTTAAGCGAGTATGGCCAATACGCAACCTCGCCAGAGCTGTTTCCCATCGCCGATTATGGTGGTAAGAGGACGGCCACGAGGACACACAACCTTTAAGAGAATGTAGTTTGTTACCAGTAACAGACAACCAAGGAATGGTAACCGGGTAGAAGTTGGAATAAGGAATACCTTCACGAGAGATGGGACAAGAGCGGACAACTTCCCTGGCGGCAGCATCCGCACACTCATTTAAAGAGACACCAACATGGCTGGGAACCCAACAAAACTCAACAGACTTAAATTTACTGTGAACAAGAAACAGCCAATGCTGGATCTCGACAACCACTGGATGAACTGGATTAAAGGACTTGAGAGCCATGAGGGCACTACAAGAGTCAATAACAACTACGAAGGAAAAATGACAATGAGAGAGCAGGAGACGAAGAGCATAGAGAATAGCATAACGTTCCGCTGTGAAGATGCTAGTCTCTGGAGATAAGCGATACATATAAGTGTCATTAGGAAAAACATCAGAGTAGCCAACACCGTCTGCAGACCAAGAGCCATCAGTGAAGACGGAAACGGAGTGGGAGTGAGAAGAAAAGTGCTCAAGGAAAAGGCGTTTTAGAACTGTAGGAGGGGTAAAAGCTTTAGTAATGCGGGTTAAGGATGTACAAAACTGCGGAAGGGGGACTCTTCACGGGGCAAAGACAGAACAACACGAGTAGAAATATTAGAAATACGAACGGAAAGAGAATCCTGTAAGCAAGATAACCGTACAGAAAGAGGGACAGGAATCGCAGGAGGGGTAAAAGTTAAAGCACGACAAAGGCGAGAGGAAGGATGTTGCAAGGACCGCGCAAGATAACGAAGACAGTAGCGATCACAGCAGACCTGGAGAGACAGGAAACCAGTGTCAACATACAAGCTGAGGACGGGAGTCGAACGAAAGGCACCAGAACTGAAGCGCAACCCAGTATGGTGCAAAGCATCAAGACGGCGAAGAGTAAAAGGAGAAGCAGACGAGTAAGCAGGGCAACCATAATCGAGCTTAGACAGGACGAGAGAGGAATGTATAGCAAGGAGAGTGTGCCTATCCGCTCCCAAGAAGTATGGGATAATACCCGAAGGAGGGCAAGGGCCTTAGAGCACTCAACACGGAAGTAAGAGATATGGGGAGACCAAGACAAACGAGTGTCAAAGAATAACCCCAAAAGCTTCGCCGAATATTTGTACTCAAGGGGATGACCATAAAGTGACAAAGAGGAACGAAGAACGACCTGTTTCCAAGTAAAAGTCATGGCACAAGTCTTATTAGAAGAGAACTTGAAGCCATGATCAGTGGCCCAAGACGACACGGCATCAATCGCAAGTTGAAGCCGGCGTTGAAGAAGAGGCGAATCATCACCCTGACAGCAAAGGGTAAGATCATCGACATAGAGAGCGGAGAAGACGCCTGAAGGAAGTGAGGAAAGAAGACCATTGAGAGCAACCAGAAAAAGAGTAGTGCTCAGAACACTACCCTGGGGCACCCCTTCGTATTGCTGAAAAGAGGCAGAGAGAGCGGTACCAAGGCGCACCCGAAAGTAACGACGAGAGAGGAAGCTGCAGAGAAAGAGAGGGAGATGACCACGAAGGCCAAAAGAATGAAGCTGGGAGAGAATGTGATAACGCGAAGTGGTGTCGTAAGCCTTTCCCAGGTCAAAAAGGACGGCAACAACGGAGGTCCTCGCAGCAAAAGCAGTACGAATATAGACCTCCAAGTTCACCAGGACATCTGTTGTGCTGCGGCACTTGCGGAAACCAAATTGAGAAGGGAAGAAGAGGTGATGGTGTTTCAGGAACCACATCAGACGAACGTTAACCATACGTTCAAAGAGTTTGCAGACACAACTTATGAGGGCAATAGGGCGAAAGTCCTTAGGGGAAGTACCAGTGACAATGGTTTGCGAACAGGAAGGACAACGGCATCGAGCCAGTCCTCAGAGACTGACGACGACTCCCAGATCCTATTATACAGACTCAGTAAATACTGAGACGAGCACGGAGAGAGATGGCAAAGCATCTCATAATGAATGCCATTGGAGCCCGATGCCGTAGAACCACAGAGGGCCAGGGCAGAACGAAGTTCAGAGAGAGAGAAGGGATCGTTACAGGGAAGTCGAAGACGAGTGCAGAAATCGAAAGGACGAGATTCAAGGACAGGTTTACAAAGAAGGAAAGATTGGGGAAGATGAAGACCAGAGCTAACAGAAGAAAAGTGGGAACCCAGTTCGGTAGCGACCTGCAACGGGTCCGCCACAAAAGTACCACGGAGGTGAAGGACCGGTGAAACATCGGGAACGAACCTACCCGCTATCTTGCGGATATGCTTCCAGATCTGTGGCAGAGAAGTTTCGGACGTAATGGTGGAGACATAAGATGCCCAACATTCACGTTTAGCCGTACGGATGGCCCTACGGGCCTTCCCAAGCCTCAAACCAATAGCTTTAGCTTCCCAATAGCTTTCCCAAGCCTCAGACTCCTTCTTGTAATGTTAAAAGCATGTTTGATTTTTTTCAAACGTGACTGAAACGATGTTACGAGGTAAAGAGATCTATTCACATTTACAAATTTTCATGATCTTGTATTTTGTTAAAGAAACTCGTAAAATCTCAAATTACAAATGAACCCTAGAATATAATTTTTAATGTGCTCAATAGCTTTCCCAAAACACCAACTCCTTCATGAAATATTGCATGCATCTACTAGAATCTTTAAAAAACGATTGGAGTGATATTAAGAGAGATAAAGAGATATATTCATATTTCCATATTTTACACAAACTTGTGTAAGAAACTTGTTGGAGAAACTCGTGAAACCTCATAATAAAAACGAACCCTAGAATGTATTTTTTAATGTGCCCAATAAATTCCCAGGAAACACAAAACTTTTTTTCATGTTTTTATTTGGTCACAGAAAGGGACACAGTAACTGTTTATATAAAGACAACTTTTTAACGTAAAACATGCGTTAATTTTAGTCAATTAAATGTACTTACCTAGTTGTGCTTGCGGGGGGTTGAGCTCTGACACTTTGGTCCAGTGAATGTGTGAACACGTGAATGTGTGTCGTCACCTAGTTTTGCTTGCGGGGAACAGCCCGCCTCTCACCTGTCAATCAATCAACTGTTACTAACAACTAACTACTTTGTTTTTCTTTCCCCACACACTCACACACACCCAGGACGCAGCTCGTAACAACTGTCTAACTTCCAGGTACCTATTTCCTGCCAGGTAACAGGTGTATCAGGGGGAAAGAAACTCTGTCCATTGTTTCTCGCCGGCGCTGGGAATCAAACCCAGGACCAAAGGATTACGTGTCTAACGTGCTGTCCACTCAGCCATCGGCCATAATATATGTGAGTGTGTGCATGTGTATGTGTGTGTGTGTGTGTGTGTGTGTGTGTGTGTGTGTGTGTGTGTGTGTGTGTGTGTGTGTGTGTGTGTGTGTGTGTGTGTGTGTGATAATACATACCTAGTTGTACTTGCCTAGTTGTGCTTGCAAGGGTTGAGCTCTACACTTGAAGCTATGTATGGAGTCAGCCTCCACCACTTCACATCCTAATGCATTCCATTTGTCAACTACTCTGACACTAAAAAATTCGTTCTAATATCTCTATAGCTCATTTGGGCACTCAACTTCCACCTGTGTCTCCCTTCTTGTGTTAAATAGTTTGTCTTCATCCACCCTATCAATTCTCCTGAGAATCTTGTATGTTGAGATCATGTCCCCATAACTCCTCTGTCTCCCAGTGACGTGAGGTTTAATTCCCGTAGTCTCTCCTCAGAGCTCATACCTGCTCAATTCGGGTAATTGTCTGGTGGCAAACCTTTGAACCTTTTCCAGCTTACTATTATGCTTGATTTGATATGAACTCCATTTTGGAGCCGCATACTCAGGGATTGGTCGGACATATGTGGTATACAAAGTTCTGAAGGATTCCTTACACAAGTTTCTAAAGGTCGTTCTTATGTTGGCCAACCTGGCATATGCTGCTGATGTTATCCTCTTGACGTGGGCTTCATGGGACAGGTGTTAGTACTCACCTATTTGTGCTTGCGGGGGTTAAGCTTTGGCTCTTAGGTCCCGCCTCTCAACTGTCAATCAACTGGTGTACAGATGCCTAAGCCTACTGGGCTCTATCATATCTACATTTGAAACTGTGTATGGAGTCAGCCTCCACCACATCACTGCCTAATGCTAATAATGGTGGGCCAGTGTTTATACCCACGCGTAGTGATCATCACCCCCTCCCCCTGCTCTTCCCCTTCCTTCCTCTCTTCCCCCTTTCTCCTCTACCCCTCCCCCTCCTCTTCTCCTTCCTCCTCATTCCCCATCTGTTGACCAGACCACACACTAGAAGGTGAAGGGACGACAACTTTTCGGTCCGTCCTGGACCATTCTCAAGTCGATTGTCGACTTGAGAATGGTCGATTCTCACAATCGACTTGAGAATGGCCCAGGACGGACCGAAACGTCTTCGTCCCTTCACCGTCTAGTGAAGGGTCTGGTCAACATAATTTAGCCACGTTATTGTGACCCATCACCTCCATCCCCCATCTCTTACCCCTCCCCTCTTCCTCCACATCCCCATTTTCTTCCCCCTCCCTCCTCCTCTTACCCTTCCTCGTCATCCCCCCTTCTCTTACCCCTCCCCTCTTCCCCCTCCTCTTCCCTTCTCCTCTTCCCCCTCCTCATCCCCCCTTCTCTTACCCCTCCATTTCCTTACCCTCCTTTTCCTTACCCCCTTCTCTTACCCCTCCCCACCCTCCCACCTCTTCATCCCCTTCTCTTTCCCTCCTCTTCCCCTTCCTCCTCATCCTCCTCACGTAGTTGTGCTTGCGGGGGTTGAGCTTTGGCTCTTTGGTCCTGCCTCTCAACTGTCAATCAACTGGTGTACAGATTCCTCGGCCTACTGGGCTCTATCATATCTACATTTGTGTTGGGGTTTCACTACTCTATTCTTACTCTGGGGTGAGCAATAGTTATGCTCAAGGTCACTCACCATAGCCCAGCGGGTCTTCACTCGATCCTCACGGCGCCACTGCACGCCAGGAGAGTCTCCCAGTCAATCTCAACCGGCCTCTGATTGAGAAGGAGTGGGAACACGACTCGTTCACTTGACTGTCGTGTGCCCTCCCCAACAATCGGGCTCTACGGTTAACCACAAGGTCGCCAACTGGTGTTTTAGGTGGCCAGTAACACCTCAGTGGACTGGTTGAATTAGTGGTAGCCTTGGCAAGGTCACACTCAAAAGATCAGGAATCAGGCAGGTACTTACTGTTATCACTCTATGCTTTCCAGTATAATATAGCCACAAGATCAATGGAGGGAATGATATAAACACAATGGTAATTTTGTATTTTACTTAAAATGCATGAAAGATGTCACAAGGCCAAACAATAATAAATAAATCAACTGATCCTGGCTGCGGCCGGTAGTTCCCACGAATAGCATGCACTCACTAAGTGGCAACACCTCCCCTCCTCGTCAAGTGTCAAGAACAGCTGATCACCTGGCCCCCGCGCGAAAGCTTATTGCTTGTTTTCTAGATTCACGCGCGCTGTTTCTTTAAATTCTCCAATATTACCAGAAACTCGCACACTCGATATTGGCACAATAGCATGTATTACTTAGTTACACTATACTCAGGCTCAAACAGTCGTTTCTACAATCAATGCTACAATGACTCACTGTAATGGTTTTCACTGCCCTTCATTCATTGACATATTATGAAATATTAACACTGAAGTTTTCAGTACTTTCTCTCGAGGGCGATAACGCAATAATTCACTGTACTCACGAATGATTAGTCACTGCATGAACATAGACATATATGATGTATATAAATCAAACATCAATACATGGAAAATAAATAGTTTCTGGGCACGTAGCCTAACTTCCAAATACTGGCAAAATATTATATATAATTTATCACTATATGTTCACATCAAAATCTCTAGAAAGATATACACAACACAGTAAATTTATCACTTGTTCCTGGTGCCTGTACACACCAGTAATAAACATAAGTATTATAAGTACTCTTGATAGTACTACACGGCAAACTGGTGCCTTACTGTGTCACGGGTGAGACTTGCTCACGACATATAAAATCCTCAGGCTAGATAATATAGCCGAATAATATAGCTAACTAAAGGGAAATGGGGAGGGAAACTAGAAACACCTACTTCGACCTATCCTCCGATGAGAGTCGAGATGTAGCTCCTGGTCCTCGCGTCAGGAACGCCCCCATACGACACGTCGTCGTGTCCTACCAGAGCCTCTCGTCGTCCCACCGTTTAGAGCGTCGTCTCCGTGCCTTCTTCCTCTGCAGGTCCGTGCTCCTTCCTGACCTCTTGAAGGGTTGGAGTCGATCTCCTGGCCGTCGTCTTCTCCCAACAACGGCTGCCGCCTACGTCTCAGCTGCAGTCGTCGGATTCCCCAAATAGTCCTCTCCTTCCTCAGCTACCCAGTGGCTCTGTCAGCCACTACGCTGTCACGAACTGGTGAACTGCCACAGACGTCACATACGTCACTGCACGGCTTCACTGCTTCTTCTTGCACAGTACCTGACTGGAGCACTTGTTGCTCAAATAACCGTCGATTCCCTCTCTGGTTCAACACATGAACTAGGGAAGACCTCACAGAGTACTGGCAGACTTCAGGTGACGCGTAAATCCACGGGAGCGGGAAACAACTGTCAAACTGACAGGACCAATCGTCGCACGTCCGACCTCTTTGACGTGTCGTGTCTGACTGATTGGCGCCAACGCGGCGCGCGGCCTGGACCCCCTTCCTTCGTGACGTCACTTTCGCCATGGGAGGTTTTCATTGGCTCCCGGTGCCACATTGCTGTCGGTGACCAATCCGGTGCCACTGACGTCACACGGTTTTGGCGGGGAATCAGGAAGGCCAGCGCCATCTTGGCTTCCTAAAGGGCCTATACCACAGGCCAAAATATTACTATTTCACAGATTTCTCGGCTCTCCGAGAACACTCCACTCTCTCCCATATATCAAATTGAAGCCTGCTACGTAGAGAACGCTTGGGAAAAGTAGACATGACTCTTACTGCAGGCGTGGGGAGAATTATAAGGGGGGGAACACCGTCACATACCCTCCCCTTAAAATAAGAGTCATGTCTGGTTAGTGTATGCTGGATAGGGCATCCGCTACTACGTCATCCTTCCCCTTGATGTGCTCGATCTTGATCTTTGTCAGACTCTCAGTGTTGATGAGACGGGTGCCGTCCGCCCTGGACCACTTTCTTTCCTCCTCCGGGAGTTCTGGGTCCCCCTGTACACACAGAACCGTCTTCCGCTGGGGTTCTCGGGACATCGTTCCGTCCTGCTTGGCGGCTCTTCCTGCCACAGTGAAGAAAGGTTTTAGGTGGTCTACGTGACACACCTGTTTCTTTCGGGGTCTGTCCGGCTTCCCAATCTTGTACGACACTGGACCCAACCGTCGCAGCACTCGGTATGGTCTCTCGAACCGCGTCTTGGTCACCCTACCTTTACCTGGAAGCAAAATCATCACTTGGGATCCGACCTGAAAATCCCTCTGCGCAGCTCTCCTGTCGTACCACTCCGACATCTTACGCTGCGCCTCCTTCAGGTGTTTCCCAGCCAGTTCCTTCGCTAGGGTGAGACGTTCTCTGAACTTCTGGACATATTCAATCACCGTTCCCACGGTCGCTCCTAGTGTCCATCGTTCCTTCAGCATGGATAGCATGGCATATATGATATAGATAAATGGAAAGTAAGCCTTCTCAGGACCCACACGTCCTCCTTCGGCCTCACTAACCAATTCGGGAGACTCCTCCTGCTGCAACTCTCCGAGACGAGTGCGGTTTACCCCTGGAGAACTGGTGAGGGTCACCTGCAACTCACCATTCGGGCTACTTTCGCCCCTCCGCTCGTTCTCTGGGTCCTACGCAGAGGTGATCTGTTCCCAGGCTGTCAGTCGTCTCCTCAGCCCCATCAGATCCACAACCTCCTTGTTCTTCGCGCTGTCTCGGCATTACAGCACAAACTGGGATCGCCACCGGTGCGATTCCCTTCTCGTCCCCACAGGCGTTCAACTCTCCGCCTGTCTCCTTGCATTGTTCTAGGCACTCTCCGCCTTTCACAAGATTCGGAAGGACATATCCTCCACACGCGTCATTCCCCAAGATGACCTGGGCCTCCATCTTGGGTATTGATGTACAGACTCCCACCACTAGGGTCTGGCAGCCATAATCGAAATTTAAAGTTACCTGGTGTAGGGGCATCCTCACTGGGCCTCCCACAGTGGTCACACTTGCCACCCCCACACTGGTACTCTTGTAACACTCGGGGAACAGGGTTTCACTCACCAGGGTGAAATCAGCCCCGGTGTCTCTTAGCATCTTCACTGGGATGGGGTCTGCGTCCCCCATCCTTACGGTTCCTTGACACATGAATGGGTGAACTTTCTTCTCCCCATTCAGCACGGGTTCATCCCGCACTCCCTCGGCCCTCTGGTCCTCGAACATCACTAAAGCAACGTGTCCCCGCTGCTTAAAGCGTCTGCATTCCCGCGCGACGTGTCCGATTTTTCCGCAGTTGTAGCAGCGGACCCTTGGCGGAGACCATCCGCCACCGCTCGCCTTAGCACTGCCTTCAGAGGCCGTCACTCCCTGTGTCCTTCTCGCACCATTTGTCGTTTCCTTCTTTGCAGTAACAGTTCCCGAGCTCTCAGCTTGGCTCTCCTCTAACGGCTCTACAGCACCTTTTGTTCCTCTGTCGTCCCATCTCGAGCGGTGGGACTTGGGAGAACTCGCTTCTGTCCTCCATCCATCCGTCCTTCTATAATTCCTATCGTTTCCGACGTATGCGGGTGGTCGGTGCTGTCCCTCTCGGCGTGGGCGTAGGGCTTCTTCTAACATGTCGGCTCGGTCGGCTGCGGCCCTCAGGTCCTTTATGTCCGCCTCCTTTACCCTCACCCTGATCTCAGGAGAGAGCACGGACATAAACTTTTCCATGGCCATTATTTCCTTGACCTCTTCGACCGACCTCGCTTCTTCAGAGTCCAGCCACTTAAGGAGCTTTCTTTCTATGTCCCTCACCGTCTCCGCATACGACTTTCCTGGCAACTGGGTGTGGTGTTTGTGTGTTACTGAGGAAGTCTTGGTTGTAGGGTTGATGTAAAGTCATGACTTGGTTACTGACTTTAATACTTAATATGATTACATGACTAGTAGCTACCAAGCTTGGCGGGCGTCCTGTACGCTCTCTTGTTTACCTCCACTCTCTGGCGTCTCAGCCGCCGCACATAGAAAACGGATGGTACCATTTTCTGTGAACATGACATCCCTCCTTTTCTTTAAAAAGAATGAATACAGGATGTCTACCATGCTTGTAGCACAAAGCAAAGTTATTGACACAAAGTAAGTTATTACCATATCAAGAGATACTGCATACATTTAACATTAATTAAGCACACAAAGACTTTAAACAACTTAATCTTTTCCACAAAGGATTTCAATGTTAAAAATACATATGCAGTGTTAAACAAACATGAAAGAAACTGTAATACAAAGTTACAAAATATTGAATGAGATATCTGCATTATTCAAACAATATTAAATTTAGTTTAGCACAATAAGTAAATTCTTTTCATTACATAGGAACACAATTAATCATCAAATCGTGTAGGGCGTTTAACATGACGTTTAGGACGAGAGTCCTTAAATGCAATAACATCCCTTGATGAATTGTTTGTCGGGTTATAACTATTTTTTTCTTTTTCTTTTGCACGACTTTGCACTTCATCATTTTCTACACTAGTTGGAATCACTTTGAAATAAGCCATATTACGTGTTATACTATGATCTCTATTACTAGCTGTTACCATAGTTCCTTTTACACTAATCACTTTATATGGTTTTGTATCATACGGCATATCTAACTTTCCCTCTTTTTTCTTTTTAACGAGAACAGTGTCACCAACCTTTATGAACTGTTCCTTTGCACGTTGATCATGAGCAATTTTCATTTTGCCCTTGGCTAGTGCATCCTTCTGAGCGAGACGTTTATCCGTTACCTCGGCTGGCATGACGGGTAGTGCGATTCTCATAGGACGTCCAAATAAAAGTTCGCCAGGTGACTTGCCCAGTGTTCCATGCGGTGTTGCACGGTAGTTCCTGAGAAAAGCATACATAGCTTGTTTCCAGGATCGTCCTTCGGCATGAGCACAGCGTACCGCTTTCATGAGAGGTTGCATGAATCTCTCAACTTCTCCATTTGCTTGAGGATGTAGTGGCATCACACGGCGGTGTTTGAATCCAATATGCTCAGCAAAGTTGACAAAGTCTTGTCCATTGAATGGCGGTCCATTGTCCGTCTTGACAACTTCAGGAATGCGAACGTTTGAAAAGATCTTGTCAAGTTTCGGGATGACGGCCTTTGCAGATGTGGAATTGATGATTTCTACTTCTGGATAACGTGAGTGATCATCAATGACTACCATCAAGTACTCTCCAGTTGGTAGTGGTCCGCAGAAGTCCATCGATACTTCCGTCCATGGTGCAGCAGGTAGTGGTGAAGGTTGTAGAGGTGTTGGTCTTGAAGTATCCACTGCAGCTTGGCAAGGGACACAGGCATCATGCATATCCTTTGCTTGACGATCAATGCCAGGAAACCACACCTTTTCTCGTAGCAGCTGTTTGGTCCTAACAAGACCTTGGTATCCTTGATGTGCAAGCTTCAGAGCACGTTGCTGGAGAACAGCTGGAATAACGATACGAGTACCTCGCAGCACAGTGTCGCGTTGTTGCGTAACACTTAATTCTGTCTGGATGCGTTCAAGTGCTTTGAATGCATCTTGGTCAACTCCTGAGGGTGGGATGCGTGGAAACTTTTTCTTAGTCAATGCATCCACTGTTGCTTGCAGAGTTGGGTCCTCTAGGGTTGCAGTACGGATTTCATCAAGAGTAAGAGCCTTAGGGACTGCATCACAGGTTACAGAGTGTACATATTCCTCGGCAACTTGCTGATGCTTGGTGATGGTGAAACTGTTTGCAGGATGTCGACTGATGTAATCAGCGGGATTGCCTGCACCCGGCTTGTATTTCACCGTAAAGTTGTATGGTTGCAGACGAAGAGCCCATCTCTCAATGCGAGCTGGTGGTTTGGACTTTGGATTATTGAAGATGGTCTCCAACGGTTTGTGGTCAGTGACTATCGTGGTGAAGGGTGCACCAAGCAGATACACATTGAAGTGTTCACAGCCCCATACAAGAGCAAGAGCTTCCTTCTCTGTCTGACTGTATCGTTGCTCAACATCTGTGAGAGAACGGCTGGCGTAGGCAATTACTACTCTGGAATCTGGTTGACCAGGTTTGTGTTGGGCTAAAACAGCACCTAATCCAACAGGACTAGCATCCACCGTTAACTCAGTGTCCATTGATGGATCAAAGTATGCAGCAGTCGCATTCTCTACTAGTGCATCTTTCACAGCATCAAATGCATTTTGCTCGATATCGCTCCAGTACCATGATGCGTTTTCTTCAGGAGCTCACGTAGAGGCTTCGTAATGGTAGCAAAATCTGGAATGAAGCGAGAACAGTAGTTTGCCATTCCAGAAAACTATGTACTTCAGTGGACGTTGAAGGAGGTGCAGCATTCTTGATATCTGCAACTTTCTTAGGATCTGGAGACAGACCTTTGTCACTAAGTACATGTCCAAAGAATTCAATTTTATGTTGATTGAACTCACACTTTGCTCGGCTTAGCGTCAAATTCTTTTCTCGTAAGCGTTGCAATGTTGCACGAAGAGCTTTGTCGTGTTCAGCTTGGGTACGGCCATAAACAATGATGTCATCAGACATGTTGTCAGCATTAGGTATGTCTTGCAATACCTGGCTGATGATGTGCTGGAATACCTCGGCAGCACTGTTAATACCAAAACTCAGGCGCTTGTACCTATACAGACCTCGATGTGTCGTAAACGTTGTGATGAAGCGACTCTCATCATCAAGTTCAAGCTGATGATAGCCCTTGTTTAAATCTAACTTGCTGAATACAGTTGCACCATTCAAGCGGTAGATCATATCATCTACAGTGGGTGTAGGATGGCGTTCACGCATTATTGCCTTGTTGGGAACACGCATGTCCACACAAATGCGTATCTCATCTGGATTCTTCGGCTTTGGTGGAGTGACAATTGGGCTTACCCATGGTGTTGGACCTGTTACTGGTTCAATGATATCTAGGTCGATCAGCCTATCCAGTTCGGCATCGACTTTCTTGCGAGTATGGAATGGTTGTCGGCGATGTGGTTGGGCAACTGGAATTACATCTGGGTTGATATGCAGATGTACTTTGCTATCAGTATAACAACCTATGGATTTAAATCGATCAGAAAATTCAGCAACAATACCATCAACATTGTTTGCAGATTCCACTGCTACAGCATTAGAAAGCTGAAGTAGCCCCAATTTGGTTGAAGTCTTGTAACTGAGTAAAGACTCCTTTGCATTCCTAACAACATGGAATGTAGTAATGAGCATTGCATTCTTTGACTTAATCTCTGCAGTGAAAGTTCCAATCACTGGCAAGGCTACCTTTGAAGCATAGGCAGTGGCTTTGCCATTATAGTTCTCAAGCTTTGGGAACTGTTTTTTTAAATTTTTCATAGTGGCACTCAGCAATGGTATCAATGTTTGATCCAGTGTCAATGAGAACCTTGAGACAAATACCAGCAATGTATACACATGTCTCTGGGTTGTTTGGAAGATCATTCCATTCTGTGATTGCTTGTACTCCATAAGTATAATCACATTCACTGTCATCTGAGACTGGTTGTAATGAAATGTTGTCTTGTATATTATTAACATTCTGGATATGAGGTGCAATATTGTGTTTACCACCTCGACCCCTATGACCTGATCCTCGTACAGTGCTTTTATTCATTGACTGTGGTTTCTTTAGTGCGGAACGACACATAGCACCTAAATGACCTAGTTTTCCACACTCATAGCACTTCTTACCTTGAGCAGGACAAACATTATCTTGGTGTGGGTAGTCTCCTCCACAATTGTAACATTTATTGTTGACACCCTCTGATGTGGGTCGTTGTGACTGCTTGAGCCTTGTTCCTTGACCCCAGTTGTGACGTGGTTCTCGGCTAAATTTACTGTTAGGTTTGCCATGATATCTTCTTTGATCACGGTGTCCTCCCTGAACCTTACGTACCTCATCACTGTTAGTAACAGTGGCAGAACCGTTATTAGCACTGCACTCCATGACACGAGCATCACGTGCAGCATCTTCCATTCGACGAGCCATATCCAGTATCTTGGTAAGAGAACTGTCATCATCAACAAGTTCTAGAGCTCTTCGACGAGACGTGTAGATGTGCATGATTCAATTATTTGCTGTTTGATTTCTTTGTCAACATCAGCAAACTCACAATGGGCTGCTAAACCCTGCAGACGTGTGTGGTATTGATCCACAGTTTCATTAGAGAGTTGTTTTGCTCTCCTGAAATGCATAATTTCCATTGCAGTATTTTGCCTTGGTTTGAAATGCTCTGTTAGTTTGGCTTTGGCAGTGTCATAATCTTTGGCACCACCAGTGTCTTTCAGTGTGTCAAAGATGTCACAAACTCTATCACCTGCATAATGAAGTAGAAAGGCACGCTTTCTTTCAGCACTTTTGATGTCAGAAACTATCAACAAATTTTCAAACTTTTTAAGCCATTTGACCCACCTCTGTGACAGGTTTGTCTGGTCACAGTCAGGATCAAATGCAGGAAACTGAGGTATATTTGCCATTTTTACTGAATAAATGTAACTTATCACTTAAATGTTCCTCAGAATATTAAACACTTACTGCACTGTATATGTTAGTCAAGAATTCACTGTAATTACTTTAATTTTGCAAAGCACACAAGCATTTTAATGCAAAAGTTCACAACAGTGCACAATATAGCAGCAACTGACTTCTTACCTAGCCCTTGTGTACATGTGTTGTTCCTACTCACAGCAGCAGCACAGCAGTTGGTACAGCAGTTGGTACAGCAGTTGGTACAGCAGTTGGTACAGCAGTTGGTGCAGCAGTTGGTGCAGCAGTTGGTGCAGCAGTTGGTACAGCAGTCGGTACAGCAGTCAGTCAGTGTGATGAATTTTGTAGCACGAAGCGTCGTTTCGTAACCAAAACATCAGGTTTTGTACACATCAAAGCGTCGTTTCGTACACAACGTCGGCAGATTCCTCAGTACACAGTTTCTTCAGCACAGCTTGGGTAGCACACAGCTTGGGTAGTACACAGCATCGGTTAGCACACAGCATCGTTTAGCACACAGCATTGGTTAGCACACAGCATCGGTTAGCATACAGCATCGGGTATGGCGCTCACAGCTTCTCTTCCTCCTCCAGGCAGCATGCTTCTCCCTTGTGTTTGAAACTGAACAAATACCTGCGTTCACAGTTCATCCTCGTCGCCAATGTGGTGTTTGTGTGTTACTGAGGAAGTCTTGGTTGTAGGGTTGATGTAAAGTCATGACTTGGTTACTGACTTTAATACTTAATATGATTACATGACTAGTAGCTACCAAGCTTGGCGGGCGTCCTGTACGCTCTCTTGTTTACCTCCACTCTCTGGCGTCTCAGCCGCCGCACATAGAAAACGGATGGTACCATTTTCTGTGAACATGACACTGGGTACATTCTCTAAACCTCTTCCGGTAACACTCCGGCGTGAGCTTGAAGGAACGGAGCACAGCTCGTTTTACCGCATCGTAGTTGGTGCATTCTTGGAAGTCGAGCATAGTGAAGGCTTCACGAGCTTCACCTGTGAGCCTCCCTTGCACTAACTCCGCCCACTCCGCCCTCGGCCACCTCTTCAGAGCAGCAACTCTCTCAAAGTGATCGAAGAAACTTTCGGCTTCACTAGGCACAAAGACCGGCAGGTCTCGTTCCCTCACTCGTCGGTCTTCCTGTGGCGGCGGAGCAGGTGCACCTAGTCCTAGTTCAGCTCGCTTCAGCTCCACCTCCTTGTTGGCATCTATTTCCTGTTGTCTCATCCTAGCTTCTCGCTCGTGTTCTTCCCTGCATAGCTGTGCTTCTCACTCTTCCTTGCGCTGTTGTGCTTCTCGCTCTTCATGCTTCATCTGTGCTTCTGCCTCTCGCTCTTCTTTGCGCTGCTGTGCTTCTCGCTCTTCTTTGCGCTGCTGTGCTTCTCGCTCTTCTTTGCGCTGCTGTGCTTCTGCTTCTCGCTCTTCTTTGCGCTGTTGTGCTTCTCGCTCTTCTCTGCGCTGCTGTGCTTCCAGCTGCAGCTTCATTATTTCCAGCTTAATGCTGTGCCTGCTGCCGCTGGATCCCCTGCTGCTTCCACCAATACTCAGGTGTTCACCCACACTGGCAGGTGTTTGGGGCCGTTCCTTCCCCAAAGCTTCGTCTCGAGCCCTGAGCTGAGCCATTATCTCTAGTCTTCTTTAACCAACTCTGGCAGATTTCAGCTTTATTCCAAAATGATCCGCTATTACCTGAAGCTGTGCCTTGGTGCACTCTTCCAGCACCTGTTCATCTCTAGAGTCAATAAACCTTGCTACTTTATCATCCTCCATCTTGTGCTATGAGTGATAACCTGCACCTGATCTCTAACACCACTGCCAAGTATCACCACTGCAACCTTTACTTCGATCGAGATCCTGGCGAGGTCGCCAATGTTGGGGTTTCACTACTCTATTCTTACTCTGGGGTGAGCAATAGTTATTCTCAAGGTCACTCACCGTAGCCCTGCGGGTCTTCACTCGATCCTCACGGCGCCACTGCATGCCAGCAGAGTCTCCCAGTCAATCTCAACGGCCTCTGATTGAGAAGGAGTGGGAACACGACTCGTTCACTTGACTGTCGTGTGCCCTCCCCAACAATCGGGCTCTACGGTTAACCACAAGGTCGCCAACTGGTGTTTTAGGTGGCCAGTAACACCTCAGTGGACTGGTTGAATTAGTGGTAGCCTTGGCAAGGTCACACTCAAAAGATCAGGAATCAGGCAGGTACTTACTGTTATCACTCTATGCTTTCCAGTATAATATAGCCACAATATCAATGGAGGGAATGATATAAACACAATGGTAATTTTGTATTTTACTTAAAATGCATGAAAGATGTCACAAGGCCAAACAATAATAAATAAATCAACTGATCCTGGCTGCGGCCGGTAGTTCCCACGAATAGTATGCACTCACTAAGTGGCAACACCTCCCCTCCTCGTCAAGTGTCAAGAACAGCTGATCGCCTGGCCCCCGCGCGAAAGCTTATTGCTTGTTTTCTAGATTCACGCGCGCTGTTTCTTTAAGTTCTCCAATATTACCAGAAACTCGCACACTCGATATTGGCACAATAGCATGTATTACTTAGTTACACTATACTCAGGCTCAAACAGTCGTTTCTACAATCAATGCTACAATGACTCACTGTAATGGTTTTCACTGCCCTTCATTCAATGACATATTATGAAATATTAACACTGGAGTTTTCAGTACTTTCTCTCGAGGGCGATAACGCAATAATTCACTGTACTCACGAATGATTAGTCACTGCATGAACATAGACATATATGATGTATATAAATCAAACATCAATACATGGAAAATAAATAGTTTCTGGGCACGTAGCCTAACTTCCAAATACTGGCAAAATATTATATATAATTTATCACTATATGTTCACATCAAAATCTCTAGAAAGATATACACAACACAGTAAATTGATCACTTGTTCCTGATGCCTGTACACACCAATAATAAACATAAGTATTATAAGTACTCTTGATAGTACTACGCGGCAAACTGGTGCCTTACTGTGACACGGGTGAGACTTGCTCACGACATATAAAATCCTCAGGCTAGATAATATAGCCGAATAATATAGCTAACTAAAGGGAAATGGGGAGGGAAACTAGAAACACCTACTTCGACCTATCCTCCAATGAGAGTCGAGATGTAGCTCCTGGTCCTCGTGTCGGGAACGCCCCCACACGACACGTCGTCGTGTCCTACCAGAGCCTCTCATCGTCCCACCGTTTAGCGCGTCGTCTCCGTGCCTTCTTCCTCTGCAGGTCCGTGCTCCTTCCTGACCTCTTGAAGGGTTGGAGTCGGTCTCCTGGCCGTCGTCTTCTCCCAACAACGGCTGCCGCCTACGTCTCAGCTGCAGTCGTCCGGATTCCCCAAATAGTCCTCTCCTTCCTCAGCTACCCAGTGGCTCTGTCAGCCACTACGCTGTCACGAACTGGTGAACTGCCACAGACGTCACATACGTCACTGCACGGCTTCACTGCTTCTTCTTGCACAGTACCTGACTGGAGCACTTGTTGCTCAAATAACCGTCGATTCCCTCTCTGGTTCAACACATGAACTAGGGAAGACCTCACAGAGTACTGGCAGACTTCAGGTGACGCGTAAATCCACGGGAGCGGGAAACAACTGTCAAACTGACAGGACCAATCGTCGCACGTCCGACCTCTTTGACGTGTCGTGTCTGACTGATTGGCGCCAACGCGGCGCGCGGCCAGGACCCCCTTCCTTCGTGACGTCACTTTCGCCATGGGAGGTTTTCATTGGCTCCCGGTGCCACATTGCTGTCGGTGACCAATCCGGTGCCACTGACGTCACACGGTTTTGGCGGGGAATCAGGAAGGCCAGCGCCATCTTGGCTTCCTAAAGGGCCTATACCACAGGCCAAAATATTACTATTTCACAGATTTCTCGGCTCTCCGAGAACACTCCACTCTCTCCCATATATCAAATTGAAGCCTGCTACGTAGAGAACGCTTGGGAAAAGTAGACATGACTCTTACTGCAGGCGTGGGAGAATTATAAGGGGGGGAACACCGTCACAATTTGAAACTGTGTATGGAGTCAGCCTCCACCACATCACTTCCTAGTGCATTCCATTTATTAACTACTCTGACACTGAAAAAATTCTTTCTAACGTCTCTGTGGCTCATTTGGGTACTAAGTTGCCACCTGTTCCCCTTGTTCGTGTTCAACCCGTGCTGAAGAGTTTGTCTTTGTCCACCCTGTCAATTCCCCTGAGAATTTTGTAGGTGGTTATCATGTCTCCCCTTACTCTTCTGTTTTCCAGGGACGTGAGGTGCAGCTCCTCTAGCCTTTCCTCGTAGTTCATCCCTCTCAGTTCTGAGACGAGCCTGGTGTTATTCCGCTGAACCTTCTCTAACTTTGTCTTGTGTTTAACTAGGTATGGACTCCAGGCTGGAGCTGCATATTCCAGGATTGGTCTGACATAAGTGGTATACAGGGTCATGAACGATTCCTTACACAAGTTTCTAAAGGCAGTTCGTAGGCCAGTCTAGCATATGCCGCTGATGATATTCTTTTGATGTGGGCCTCTGGGGACAGGTTCGGTGTGATATCAACCTCCAGATCTCTCTATTTAACTTGTGCAGTATTTCACCTCTCAGATGGTACCTTGTGTTCAGCCTCCTGCTCCCTTCGCCTAATTGCATTACTTTACACTTTCCCGAGTTGAACTTTAGCAGCCATTCTCTAGAGCATTCCTCCAGTTTGTTCAGGTCATCCTGTAGCCTCTGTCTATCTTCATCTGTCTTGATTCGTCTCATATTTTTTGTATCATCAGCAAACTTTGAGAGGAATGAGTCTATACCTTCCGCAAGATCGTTTACATACATTAGAAACAGGATGGGTCCAAGTACTGAGCCCTGTGGGACTCTGCTGGTGACATCTAGCCACTCTGATGTCTCCCCCCCCCCTCACCGTTACTCGCTGTTTCCTGTTGGTTAAATATTCCCTTATCCACTGGAGCACCTTCCTTTTTACTTCTGCCTGTTGCTCCAACTTTTTTAATAGCCTTTTATCGGGTACTGTGTCAAAGGCTTTCTTGCAGTCCAGTAAAATGCAGTCGGCCCAACCTTTTCTTTCCTGCATAATTTTTATTGCCTGGTCATAGAATTCTAATAAACCTGTGAGGCACGATTTACCATCTCTGAACCCATGCTGGTGATGTGTTACAGAGCTATTTCACTCCAGATGCTCTACGAGCCTTTTCCTCACGATCTTCTCCATAACCTTTAATGGTATACATGTTAGGGAAATTGGCCCGTAGTTCAGTGCCTCTTGCCTGTCACCCTTTTTGTATATTGGGACTACGTTAACTGTCTTCCAACTTTCTGGTAGGTCTCCTGTTTTCAGTGACCTGTTATACACTATAGAGAGTGGTACACTTAGTGCTTCCAGTGTGTGTGTGTGTATGAGCGTGTGCGTGTGAGCGAGTGCATGTGAGCATGTACTCACCACGTTGTACTCACCTAGGTGTGCTTGTGGTGGTTGAGCTCTGGCTCTTTGGTCCCGCCTCTCAACTGACAATGAACTGATATACAGGATCCTGAGCCTACTGGGCTCTATCGTATCTACACTTGAAACTGTGTATGGAGTCAGCCTCCACCACATCACTTCCTAATGCATTCCATTTGTCAACCACTCTGACACTTAAAAAAGTTCTGTCTAATATCTCTGTGGCTCATTTGGGCACTCAATTAACACCTGTGTCCACTAGTGAGTGTGGCCCTTTGTGTTAAATAGCCTTTCTTTATTTACCCTTTCAATTACTTTGAGAATCTTGTATGTAGTGATTATGTCCCCCCTAATTCATCTGTCTTCCAGCGACGTGAGGTTCAATTCCCGTAGTCTCTCCTCGTAGCTCATACCTCTCAGTTCGGGTACTAGTCTGGTGGCAAACCTTTGAATCTTTTCCAGTTTAGTTCTATGCTTGACTAGATATGGACTCAATGCTGGATCTGCATACTCCAGGATTCGTCTGACATATGTGGTATACAAAGTTCGAGTTATTCCTCTCACAAATTTCTAAAGGCCGTTCTTAATTAGGACTACCTGGAATATGCCGCTGATGTTATCCTCTCGATATGCACTTCAGGGGACAGGTCTTACGTGATATCAACTCCCAAGTTCTTCTCTCTCTCTCTCTGACTCTTGAAGAATTTCATCTCCCAAATAAAACCTTGTATTTTGCCTCCTGATCCTTACACTTATCTTCATTACATTACATTTGCTTGGGTTAAACTCGAACAACAATTTGTTCGACCATTCCTTCAGTATGTCCAGGTCTTCTTGAAGCCTCAAGCAGTCCTCCTCTGTCTTAATCCTTCTCATAATTTTGGCAATTTCAGCAAACATTGAGAGGAATGAGTCTATATCCTCTGGGAGATCATTTACGTATATCAGAAACAGGATAGGTCCGAGTACAGAGCCCTGTGGAACTCCACTGATGACTTCCCGCATATCTAAGGTCTCAACCCTCACTGTAACTCTCTGCTTCCTATTGCTTAGGTTCTCCCTTATCCACTGGAACCTCTTAATAGTTACTCCTGTCTGTCTCTTCAGCTTATGTACTAGCCTCTTCTGGGGTACTGTGTCAAAGACTTTCTAACAATCAAAGAAAATGCAGTCCGCCCAGCCTTCTCATTCTTGCTTATTCTTCGTCACCTGGTCATAGAATTCTAATAATGTGAGTCAGGCAAGATTTACCCTCCCTGAACCCATGTTGGCGATTTGTCACAAAGTAGCTTCTCTCCAGATGTGTTACCAGGTTTTTTTTCTCACGATCTTCTCCTTGCGTCATTCTCTGTGTACCTGTTCTCACCCGTTCTAAGTTTCATCAAATGTTCTTTCACTGTTGTTTTCCTCCTGGTATGACTGTGGAGTAGCTTTGGTTCAGTCTTGGCTATGTTTGCTATATCATTCTCACAATTTTTCTCTGCTTCTCTTTTCATTCTAACATGCTCATTCCTGGTTCTCTGATCTCTCTCTGCATTCAGGTATTCTGTTATTCCGGAAGTTTCTTTACCTCCTTTAGTTCGGTTCCTTTGCTTCCATTTATGCCTTATTAAACCATGGATTCTTCTTTTGCTTCTCAGAGTTTTCCTTTTCGGCCGTGATAATCCTGTTTACTGCCTCCTGACACTTTTGGGTGACATAGTCCAACAAGTCTTGTACATACTTAGCTCTGAGTTCTGTGTCCTATGGTATATCCCTTTGGAAACATCTCATCTCATAATTCCACTTTCGGTACGCCAGCGTTTTGTTTCCTGGTTCTTTTTTGGGAGGGAGATACAATCTAGCTCCTCCAGGTACTCAAAGATCGATACAGTGTGATCACTCATTCCCAAGGGTGCTTCAAACTTAACTTCCCCTTATATCCCACTCATTTAGGGTAAATATCAGATCAAGCATCATCTTCCCCATCATTCTTGTCGGTCCCTTGACGTGTTGGCTTAGAAAGTTTCTTGTTGCCACGTCCAGCAGCTTAGCTCACCGTTGTATTTTCTTCCATGTGGGTCTCTGTTCTCCCAATCTCTTCCTGTGGTTGAAATTTAGCATTGATTGGTAGTCTGCATTCGTTTCTGCCAGTGACAGAAGCTGCTCTCTCTATTATGGTAATGGTGGCCATGTTGTTTCTGTCATAATCCTGTCTGTGTCGTCTGTCATTTGGTGGTGGGTTATATATGACTATCACTATAATGTTTTGTTCTCCAATTGCTATGGTACCTGTTATGTAGTCACTGAAACCTTACAGCCTTGAATATCCTTCTCCTCAAAAATCTCATCTTTTCTTACCAGCAGAGCTACACCACCACCTCCTCTTCCTTCTCTCTCTTTTCCTCACAACACAGTAGTCGTGCGGAAATGCTGCATTTTTTATGGTTTTCGTTAGCTTTATTCTATGAGTGCTATTAAGTCTGGGTTTTCTTCTGTTCCTTCTCATGGCCCCTTCTTCGTAAGCGTTCTGCTGATGGAGGAAGCTGTTCTATAGGTGTGAGGATTTGTGAGGTGGATCTCAGAGGGTACTGAGGTGAGGGGGGGGGGGTTAAGTGAAGGGTGGGGGACAAGGAGGGTATTGGAAGAATGGGGAGGGGGGACACGGTGGGTGTGGGGGAGGGGAAGGGTGGGTATGGGATGAAGGGGGATGGAGAGTTGACTGAGAATTTGAGCAAGAGCAGGGAGTGTTTGGGGTTGGGAGGTTTCTATGCAGAGGAGGGTGGTGGAGTTGCCCTCCTTTCTGGTGTTACTGGGTTGCTGGTTGTGGGTCCCTCACCCCCTCACCTCTGGGAATGTTGTGTTGGAGGCTGTGATTCCCTGGTTTTCTCCTCCCACCCTTCGTTTCTTCCTTGCTGCTGCTGCCATGGCTCTCTCCTCCCTCATCATGTTCTACTGGAGTGTTACGGCCACTTAGGACCAGTAACCAGGTTCTTGGTAATATTACCTCTTTTAGTGTATCCGATCCCAAGATATCAAGTAGGCTTCCAAGACCTGACTGTATAGCGCAATAAGGATATAAAGGGGGACAAACACTACACACTTGCCTTCACCAATATATTCACCTCCACCATTAAATAAATATTAAAATAGACTATTGCTACACTTACGTACAATAGTGTCACTTTCACTCAGGACACAAATGCGTTTGCAGTGTTCACCAACTCTAGTGATTACGACGTCCCAGTACCTTATCAATTCGTACTGGACAACACTGGCGAGTTCACCTTTCTATACGAGCCAGTTCACCCACACAGTATCACGATGTGCCAACACCCCGGTCGGCCGAGCGGACAGCACACTGGACTTGTGATCCTGTGGTCCCGGGTTCGATCCCGGGCGCCGGCGAGAAACAATGGGCAGAGTTTCTTTCACCCTATGCCCCTGTTACCTAGCAGTAAAAATAGGTACCTGGGTGTTAGTCAGCTGTCACAGGCTGCTTCCTGGGGGTGGAGGCCTGGTCGAGGACCGGGCCGCGGACACTAAAGCCCTGAAATCATTTAAAGATAACCCCACCTTTTGCTCTCCAGCTACTTACTGGCAGAGGGCTCCAGCAACATGCTGACATGGGTACCAAACGAACTCACACACGGGTAGCTAGCCCCTCAGCAGAAGCCTCTAGCAGCTTGCTAGCAGCACTTCACACTGCATATCACTATAACCCTTAATAGCCAATCCCAGGGTTCGCCGATCGTCGGCGTGTGTTAGCTGCTGCGTATACTAGCAGCTAACACACTGCCTTTATCGACGGCGGCTTATTTAGTCTTCTTTCAGGACCAATCTAAGGATTCTTGAGCTGCCCAAGGTAAACTGCCTTCCTCACCACAAGTGCCTCCACACTTCACGTCTGTGGCCATAAAAACGTCATTAATAAGATGGACAGGATACTGGGGAAACCATGAGGTAACACTCATTCACCGGGAAGTGAACGTTATGCTTGTAGCACAACCTAGATGGCGCTGATTATGACACGCCACCCACCAGAAGTCATCCACATCGACCTCTCTTTCTGACTAAGGCAGGAAACCAGAGCCATTCATTGCTACCACGCCACCACTAACAGATGGCGCTGTCCATATT